>NC_081412.1:395730660-395753160 GCF_030272615.1 Cryptomeria japonica | reverse complement strand
GGGTAGAGTTGCACTCTCAACATATCCATGTTAAGGAATCATAACGATCACTCACACTATAATTAATGCCTAATGTTATCTAGTTGCAACTCTTTCAATAATGGACTCTTTCATTATAAGAAAATCCAATATAGGGAATAACGCATATAAAGGGTCTAAGTAAACATACACCCAATAGGGAATAACGCATATAAAGGGTCTAAGTAAACATACACCCAAAAAAAAGCACTCGTAAGATAAATAAGCCATCATTTAAACAAATATAAATCTTTTTCAATTAAAGCCAATTTGGCTATAAACAATTTCCATTTGCCTTCAAATTTCTAATTAATAAAAATATCAATTAAATACCTATGAAAACTAAAATCAAAATAAACCTTTCCAATTAAAAGGCATATCGACTAAACTTAATTGACGACTATCCATATAGTCTTTATTTTCACAAACTAAATTACGATTATATCCAATCAATCTTTGACATTTAATTCATATCACTAATCCCAAAATATATATATATATATACATATATATTTACTTATTAAATTCGAAATCCGAATATCATCTTAAAAATCAATATTCACTAAACCTCATATATATATATATATATATATATATATATATATCACATTTTAAAAACATATCAAAATACCACATGGTGAAATCGTTTTTTTTATAGCGAATTAAAAGAACGAAGTGCCCTATTTTTTTTCTTTCCACAGCGTGGAGGAAGGGCCTCCACGACAGTGGAAGGCTCCCCCCATGGTGTGGGGTGAGGAACCTCCACCTGTCGTGGAGTCTCCCCCCCACAGTTGTGGTGAGGGGACACCACAGCAATGGTGTCCTCTCCCACCACAGTGGGTTGAGAGGCACCATGGTTGCGGTGCCCTCTCCCCACGTCGTGGGGTTTG
Source organism: Cryptomeria japonica (assembly GCF_030272615.1). Taxonomy (NCBI): domain Eukaryota; kingdom Viridiplantae; phylum Streptophyta; class Pinopsida; order Cupressales; family Cupressaceae; genus Cryptomeria; species Cryptomeria japonica. The sequence continues at coordinate 395,752,252 of NC_081412.1, read as the reverse complement.
GGCTCCACGCCACCCCCAAAAAAAAAAATTTAATAATAAAATATTTTATTTTTTTTTTAAATCCTTCTCTATCAAATTCAACATACTGTATACCTTTTTTTTTGTAAAAAAAAATTAAAACAAAATTTTCAAATGAAATTTCAAAATGGTATTTGTAGCAATAGATAAAAACCAGTCCTCTGCCTAGAAATGGGGTATGGACATTTGGCAACCAAATAGAAGGGTAAAACATTCACAAAAATTGTTAAACAATCTGAATCAAAGATTCAAATACTAAATTGTCCAATTTTTTCTTCCCAAATAGAAAATTGGGAAATCTCAAAACCCCATGAACCAATTTTTTGCCCAAAAAGGAAGTATAAACTTCTTCCAATTTCACTAAATTTTGATTAAACCCAGCTATACGAGAATACTAACAGCAAATTCTTTCAACCAGACAAAGGAAGAGACAAAACAATCGCACATTCACAGGAAATATTAACAAGAAGAAAAAAACAACAGAAGCAAGTAGCCTCAAGACCCAGGACGCCTATGTCAAGGAAGGCTACAACAAGATCCAAGACACCCTCAAGACTATTATGGTTAGCAGTCATAAAATTGTCAAACAGTCTACAATGGTTATGAACATGGTGAATAGTCTAGAACAACTGGATAAGGTTGTTGTTGTTATTGGTGATGAAGCTGACACAGCTCAAAGTGGTGAAGGACCTTGCAAAAGGACCCAAGGGAACATGAAGAAAAAGGCAGCCTTTCAGAATTTGGATCATAAAGCTATGAAGGTTGCTGCTAATACCATGAATGCCCTTGGAGCTGAGGTCGCTGAGAGCCTCATAAGCCTAATGTAATTAGGTTGTTTTCTGTTGTTGGTTCTTTCTATTGTCTTTTTGTGCCCGGCTGGGATTTTATTGTCTCTCTGGCTGCTATTTTTTATGCCTATCCTTGCAACCCGTTTTGTTTTGGATGTTGCTTTCTGATTCTATACCTCTTAGAATCATTTTGTAAAGGGTTTCGGGGCCCCTTCAAAACCTAGTTTTGCCTTAATCCAAAACAGAAGCAAGCAACCAACCTGCAAAAGCTTTCCTAGAGAAAATTTGAGGAAGAGCCATCTCAATCCTCCCAAAATTGCCAGAGTATTCACCAAAAACCCCAAAATCACCAGAGAGGAAGAATTTCCCAGAATGATAAAAGAATCCCCCCTTTTTGAAAAATTTCCCCAAATTATAAATTCATTTCACTCAAAATCAATTTTAGGGCACAAATTCACTTTGTATAAAAATTAAAAATCTAATTTAATTCAAAGCATTTACATGACTATATTTAAAAGTTCTATTATTCTCTTAACTCAAAATTCAATAGATATTTTAATAACTAATAAGTAAAAATCAACTTTCTTTCTCTTTTATTTTTTTACAACAATTACTCAAGACATAATTTAATTTTCACTAATAATTCAACAATCACTTTAACTAAATAATTAAGAATAATTGATTATCTAATTAACCACAAGAATTATCTTAATTTAATTTATTCTTAATTCCATTTAATAAACACAACACGCATTAATTATTAACAACCATACGGTATTAAATATTAATTACTCATTAACTAATACAAGAAGAGAATAATTAAATATACATAATGAATAACACACAAAACTCAACTTAAACAAAATAAGGACATGACCCACATACCAACGTCGGAATGATGGCCTACTTGGCGATCCAATAGGGTTGGCAAAGGATTGACGACGCTCACAATCGAGCAAGGTTGGGGACGACATTAGGGCCTTATAACTATCTCCTCCACTTTCATTAAGTTAATTAGGTACGCTCAGACTTGTGGAGCCAGGTGGAGTTGGTACCTTGTACCTCCAATTTCCTGCATCACCGAACCATGCATACATATATATACAAACACAGTAAACACACCAGTGAAGGAGAATCGTGACGTCTCGTGTCTCACCGAAATGAAAGATAGAAAATCATCTCCTCGCACCCCATACACTTTCCACACAAACATGACGACATATACATAGAGCAACTCACACATAAAGTAAATGTGTTAGTCCATCGTTAGTAACATATGAATAATATTAACATTTCATCATTTATAAGATACAATGTGGAAGCAAAGTTTACAACTACTCATCAATAAGCAATAATGCATAATCATATTCACCAAATCACACTCCAAAGCATCATACCGAAATAACACATCACAATCATAATGAATAAACCATCCACGTAAGCCACTGAAAAAGTCAACGAGGTCAAAAATGGTCTTATTGGGATATATATATATATATATATATATATATATATATATATATATATATATATATATATATATATATATATATATATATATATATATGTATGTATATGTATACATATATATATATATATATATGTATATGTATACATATATATGTACATATATATGTATACATATACATATATATATATATGTATACATATACATATATATATATATGTATACATATACATATATATATATATATGTATATATATATGTATACATATATATATATATATATATATATATATATATATGTATATGTATACATATATATATATATGTATATGTATACATATATATGTACATATATATGTATACATATACATATATATATATATATATGTATATGTATACATATACATATATATATATATATGTACATATGTACATATATATATCTATATATATATATATGTACATATATATATATATATCTATATATATATATATATATGTACATATACATATATATATATATCTATATATATATATATATACATATATATGTACATATATATATGTACATATACATATATATGTTATGTATACGTATATATATGTGTACATATACACACATATACATACATATATGTACATATACATACATATGTACACACACACACACACATGTGTGTGTATACATATGTATACATATGTATATATATATGTATACATGTGTATATATATGTATGTGTATACATATATATATGTATACATATATATATATATATATATACATATATATATATATATATATATATATATATATATATATGTGTGTGTGTGTGTGTGTGTGTGTGTGTGTGTGTGTGTGTGTGTGTGTGTGTGTGTGTGTGTGTGTACATATATATATGTACTTATGATTCTGTCATAATGCAAAATTATCGATTCGGCCTACCTCTATATGTGATTCCTGAGTCGATTGAGCAAATGACCTGTCGGATTGATATCGATTCCTCCTTCCTCTTTCTTTACTGATCTTTTCTCAATAATCGGCTGAGTGTATCCTTTTCCTCTTGCCTGCCTTCTATGTTTTCTAAGCATGCCTTTTTGCCTTATATGTTGTGGCGTCAAATTTACCACCTCCTTTCATGGCTGAGCGATCCTACTTTCATGTTTTTAACTGCCAGTAACAGCAGTTATCATTGCATTTACCAGACACGTTGCCCCCATGTAAGGGCTCATTACTTATCATAATGCAGGTGTGTATGTTTTAGGTGCCAGATAAGCATGAGCTATAGTTACAATAGTCCTTATCAACTTGTATGCAATGAATTTTGAAGAGTTTCAACTCTCCAAAGTCGATAGTCACATATCGACTCTTCTTAGCATTAAACCATTCGATATTATTAATGCATGATTATATAACATGCATTTGTTGTTTGATAAAAAATATGATCCATTCAATAATCATTATATATATATATATAGACACCTAAAAATGTCTCATTAATCATGTACTAATTATTCGTCTAAATTAGTTTTAAATAATTATTTAATTATTTAATTAAATTAATTAATCTTATTCTTCTAAATTTATATTTCTTCGTCATCTTAATAATTATTCTATTTTCAATTCTATCATCGTTTAATCATTTAAACCATTTTCTAATGTTAAATTAAATATTTATTATTTAATTAATTGTGATTTTAATCCTTAAATTTAAATAATCTTTATTATTTAAATTAATTCAATTTCAATTTCTATTTCTAATCATTTAATCATGAGCCCTTTTCTAAATATTAATTAAATATTATTATTTAATTAATTATGATTTTAATCCTTTAATTTAAATAATCTTTATTATTTAATTAAATTTAATTTCTAAATAATTAAATAGTTTCTTTAAATTATTTAATTAACTAATTAATTCTTCTAATTCCATTTCCAAATCCCCAAATTGCAATTTCTTTAATTCTTCTAATTCTAATTCCAAATCCCCAAATTCTAATTTCATTTAATTTCATTAATTCTCCAAATTAAAATTAAAATTCAATTTCTTCCGATTTCAAATACATGTGCATGATTTCAAAGATCAAATTGAAAACCAAAGTCAAGTTCTAAATATATTCAGATAACAAATTGAATTTAAAATAAATTCAATATTTGAATTAAATCTCATGCAAAGATTAAATTGAAAATCAAAGTCAAAGTGCAAGCACATGCTAAATTAATTAATTAAATCATTATCTTTTCAATTCCCATTTCTATCTTCCACTTTGCTTTTTTCCAAAAAAATCTTTCAATCACTATTTCATCCTCTTTATTTCCTCCAATCATTATTTTTCATCTTTCAATCAACTTTTTTCTCAATCAATTAACTCATTTATCTATTCAATCAATTGAGTTCCACCTCCAAATCAGCAGTTCAACTATCAATCAACATGTGAGCTCACCTGAGTTCCACCTCTTGATCAATCTGTTCCACCTTTCAATCAATCCTCTCCAATAATCTATAAATTGAGCATTCAATCTCCATTTTCAACAATCACGATAGATCACGAACTTTGAATCTTTGTCTCATTTGCAAGTTGCCAGCGTGATATCTGAGAGCCATCATACCACAAAGAAGAGAAGAACAATGGAAGCTACATGCGATCATGGAACAGGGAGTTTTGATTCATATATTTTATATTCCTATTACTTGCTTGCAATGTTTTATTGACTTTGTTTAGAATTCTTTGGTTAGATAGGGATTCATGATTTCCCTCTATTTCTAGTTGAATTAATGATGAATTTTAGCATACACATTTTGGTGAACCCGACGTGAACAACAACTAATTAACCCTATATGTTTCTTTTGTGTTTTTACAGGACCGTACGGATTTTGAGAATTTTTACAGGTTTTGTATGGATTTCGTAGGTAGACGTAACTATTATGCATTCACCCACACATCATTACACATTCACCCACACATTATCACACATTCATAGTTTTTAGTTTTGCAAGTTTCTAGTAAAGTTTATGCTTTTGATAGGGTTCATTAATTATCTGTTTATCTGTCATACATTTGCCCTGTCATTTTTTACGCATTCGCTCTATCAGTTTCACACATTCACTCTGGCAGTTTCACGCATTTGTTCTATCATCATCACGCAATCGCCCACTAACAGTCACGCATTCGCGTAGTTAGTATCATGCATTCATTTAATAGGTAGTTTGGTTTTCTGTTTTCTGTGTTTTTCTTTTGTTATTGATTCCCTATTTGCAGCATGTGGCAAAATCATAGAGAAGGCCGAATCATTCCAGATTATTTTTAAAATCACTAACAATTTGATTGCAAGGTCCTTTTGGCATTAATTCACTTTTGGGATTTTGGTTGAAATTAACATGCATGCTTTCACACTTCAATTTGGTTAAAATGAACATGCATACTTTCACACTTCAGTTTGGTGCTTAAAAAAAATCTGGTTAAAATGGACATGCATGCTTTCACACTTCAGTTTGGTGCTTAAAACAAATTTGGTTAAAATTGACATGCATGCTTTCATACTTTATTTTGGTGTTCTAAAATTGACATGCACATGCATATCTCACACCTAAGTTTGGGTTTTTAAAATGAACATGAATCAGGCTTATCAATAGAATAAATCACACTTTACAATTTTTTAAGGGAAAGAACTTTTTATTGTGTCTGGGGTGGAACTATTGTTGCATTAACTACCTTTCCACCCGCCTTTGAGGTCTTGGGAGAAAGGGAAAGGTGATAACGATACCCACTTTTTCATCTTAGTAGTGAGGGGTATCTTTGACTAGGGATTTCATCACCCCACGGAGCTACTTCGAATTGGGATGCGTTGCGAATATCATATCTCCCAGCGTACTCTCGAGCAATTTTTCAAGCCGCTATATAAATATATTGGTCAGGCGGCTAGAGTGTTGAGATAATTTGACGTATGTGGGGGCCTTCCCTGCACCGATAATCTTAACTAAATTCTTAAGTAGCTTGCTTTGAGAATCCATCGTTGGATCGGGACCCCTTGAAATTTACAATAAGAACCAACTTAGTAGCCGAAATCCCACGTTTATTGGTTCTAAGTGTGCGAATCGTACCCCATAGATACCCTCCATGTACCTTGCATGATGAGACAGAAAATCCTCAGTGATATAATATCTTCAGATCTTTGGGGTAAGAGAGACTGCCATGCCCGAGAAGTGTGTGTCGTGGAGTGGAGCCAGTGTTGCTAGACTCTCTATCTATTTGTTTTGTTTTGGTATTTTGTTGCAGGGGCCCCATTAAACAATTTCCACTTTCCAGCCTAAGATTATCTTTTGTGGTTTTATGTGTATTGTTGTGTCAAACCAGTATTGAGTCAGTATTGAGCTATTTCAGGCCCTACCTTGCGTATCTCTGAATTCTCAAAGTTTGTCATAACACAATTCAATTAGCTATACCTATCTTCAAACAGTGTTCTTAGATTTGAAAAACAACAGACTTGTCCTACAAACATAGTTACTTGAAACAGATTCTATCTTAAAACATCAGATAGTCCAACAAAGTCCAAAATTTTGCATACTTGTGACCATAAGTTTTCTTAGAGTCTTTCGGGTTTGCATCATCCTCATTATCACCCTCATTATAGTCCTCATTTACGTCCTTAGGCTTTGCATAATTCCTTGAATAGTCTTCATTAGCATCCTCGTTATACTCCCCATTTATGTCCTTACTTTGCATAGTCCTCATTATCATCCTCATTATAGTACTCATTTACATCCTTAGGATTTGCACTAGTCCTTACATAGTCCTCATTATCGTCCTCATTTATATCAGTCCTTGCGTAAGTCCTTGCATAGTCTTTGCATAAATCTTCACATATCTCCTTGCATATTCATCATAATCCTTGCATAACTCCTTGCATAGTCATCATAATCTTCGTGTAGTCATCATAGTCCTCACATAAGTCCTTACATAGTCGTCATAATCTTTACATAAGTCCTTGCACAATCGTCATAATCCTCACATAAGTCCTTGCATAGTCATCATAATCTTTGCATAAGTCCTTGCATAGTCGTCATAATCCCAATTTTAGTCCTTTCATAGTCTTCATCCTCATAAGACATAGGGTCAAATCATTATCTCCATTTTGCATTATCTTCAAAATTAGATTATTCCTTAGTCCAAGTCCATAGGTTGCATTGTCATTATTTAGGATTTCATCTTGTCATTCCTTGATCCAATTTGTCAAAAAACAACAAAAACATAGGTTGCATTTGTCATCCTTAGTTTCATTTGTCCATTTTCAAAATTCTCAAAAAAAAATAAAAAAAAAAAATAGGGTTGCACTTTCATCCTTTAGGTGCATTGCATTTCATCCCTAAACTTAAAAAATCCAAAAAAAATGGTATATAGTGTGATAGTTGAAACAAGCTCTCAAACTTCTAGGAGACAACTTTACCCTTATCAAACTTCCAACTTTCGTGGAACCACGTCATTGCAATCAAACATCAATCATCTTAATCCAACATATACATCCCAGAACATGTTTCAAACTTATCAGGAACAAACAAATGTCATACTTATTTCTCCATCACTTGAAGAGAATCTAGCTCGAGAAATAAAGATCTTGGAACAAAACGTTAAAAAAGGTGAAGAGAGTAGATCCCAGATGTTCAAACTATTTTAAAATTTTGGAGATCCCATTAAAAACCTAGAGCCAGTTGATGTGCTAGACATACCAGCTATTCTCACACAAATAAACATGAGAAACCAATATCAACAACAAACACATCCAACAATGCAAGTCCAACAACTAATATAACAAACAATACAACTCTTAGCACCACAAATTGTGCAAGCAATTCAACCACTACCAAAGTCACACACAATCACACAATCAATTTTGCTTTCAGTCACATCACATGTCTATGAATATCCTCCTATGGCTTCAAATACACCACCAAGCATGTCCCAAACAAATGCAGGTGTATTTACAAACATTTCACCCTTTGGACATTAATCAAACATGGTCAATGTGTCACCTATCATGCAACAAGGTCATTTGCCCTTGTCTAGCAATGACTCTTCCCATCAAGTGCACCTCAACTAACCTCTATATCTTCCACCATTTTTTCATACCCTGAAGTCACAAAAGAGAAGTCCACACCATCTTTATCTAATAACGCAACCTTCCAAGAGCTATCCATAATACAAATCCAATTGAATCCAAGTCACGATGCTAGTCCTTTCCATGCTTCAGAAATTTAAGATCCAATGCCATCATATATTCTATTTCCAAGAAAACCCACTTCAAAGAGTCTCATTCAAAATCCTTTCTCATCATGCCAATATGTTGAAACAGTCCAAGAATCTCCCATGCATATCCAAACTTCTTCCCTGCGTCAAGAGGATGATCCAAAACCAGAAGAAATGAGTCCTGAAACAAATAAAGATCAAGAACAAACCCTTCCATCCTACCCAATTTTTTATCAAGATCCCACCGACCAAGAATCTTACGATGATCCCCTCGCTCTTTTCTATTCCATTCATAATAATACCCTTCCATCTCAAGAACAAAGTGTCCTTTCAAGTCCCATCCAACATCCACCTCCTAAGAAAGATCAGGACATCCCTTCCATTATTCCTAATAATCCCTTTCCAAGTCAAGATCAAAGTATTCCTTTACCTTCATTTCCTAAGCAAGATCCCATTACTTCTCTAGATCCTAATCAAGATCCCTCCATCCCTTTATCCCCATGTCATAATCCTCCATGTTCCTCACAAGATTCCCTCTCAAATGAACTTACCATTTCTCCTAGTTTCCCTCATGAACCCAATCCTTCTACACAAGTTTTGCATTAACCCCTTATCAATGAAATCACCAATCCTAATCATACTACAAAGAATAATTTGTCAATGATTGTATGTGTGCCATTTTCACATGCCAATGTGGTGACAAAAACAAGCACGACACCAGCTAATGAAATCAAGTCCCACCTTATTCCATCATCTTCTTCAAGCACAAACATAACACCATCTAATGAGATCAATGCCTGGTTGAATTCATCATCCTCTTCAAGTGCATCAATAGAAATAGGCATAGCACCTACTCATGTCACAACTTTAGAACCATAATCTATTTGTCTCATACACCCACACTTGATAGACTGGGGGCAAGAGGACCTACCACAGTTGGATTGCTTTAAAAATGATAAGGCTATAGCTGAATTATGGGTTCCAGAGCTGGATTTCCCTCTGATGATCCATAAAATCCAAAAACTAAGGAAATCAACATTGGAGATGTCGAACATGTACACTTAGTTGAGTCCTCATATCCTATTGGAAAAGACATCTTTATCCGACTCTTCAAACATAGACCAATGAACTACCTACACAAAAATACCTGACCCTATGAACAACATGCACCTTAAATGATACTATATCTAAGGGTTGGGTTAGTTTAGGTTTTGCTTTCCGCATTGCATTGCATATAATTTCTTTTTCAAATGTATCGCATTCGCAAAATTACTGCATTTGCATATATCAACATCAATAAAACAAGACAATTGTCCAGGTTTATCATGTGTTTGCATTCAAGAGAAACAAGGGTCATCTCAGGGTTTTTTGGAAAAATGGAGGGAACAGCATTTGCAGGGGGAAATTTGAATTCAAGAAATGGAGGGAACAACAATGCTGGTTCCTCTGGGTCTGAATCCACTGCAGCTTGAGGACAAACCTCTGATGATGAGGATGGAAGATAGGATGGGGACCCACGAACATGGGACCCTCCTCCCGATCCTGAAAAATTAAAAAATATGCAAGATTCTTGCCCCGAGGCTGTGCAGATCAATACAAAAAATACCAAGGAGGGGCGAATACCTAAACCATGGAATAGTCTCTTCACTAGACATGCATCTGGTAAACCGGCGGGTAAATCTTCTCTCCCCTTTGTGAAGGATATATCAAACAATAGAATAGGTAAACTTGCGATTGAGATTCCTGATTTGGTTATTGACCATAGCATTTCTTTAATGACTCTTTCTCTGGTGGGGAAATTTGTTGGACCCCGACCTAATATTGAGGATGTTAGATCCTTTGTTAAAAGAAAATGGAGAATGAAAGGACAGGCTGAAGTTTTTGCCCTGCCACGGGGTTTTTTTGTGTTCTCCTTTTCATGCAGGGAAGATTTGGAAGCAGTTCTAAGTGGAGGCCCCTGGATGTTTGGTAAATCATCTCTTTCTGTTAGAAAATGGACCCCTAACATGGAACTAAACGATTCCTTTTTTGAATCAGCTCTGGTGTGGGTTAGACTGCCTGGACTACCATTGGAATACTGGGTGGAGGATTGTTTTTCAGGAATTGTTAATTCCTTTGGGGAGCATGTTGCAATAGACCCAATGACTGCAGCTCCCAAGAGATTGGTGTATGCACGCATCTGCGTCAATATATCACAGAATATGGATCTCCCAAGCACTATCGATATAAATTCCAAACTTGGGTTATGGGAACAAGCCATTGAATTTGAATCTCTCCCTTTTGTGTGTTTTTCTTGCAAAAAAGTAGGTCACTGGGCTAAGGCTTGCCCCAGTAACCCCAAAAGACCTATGAATATTAATAAATCGGTATGGAAAGAAAAACAAAAAAAACAAAATCTGCAACAAGTTAGAAGAAAAAAGTGGAAATCCGGTTCCAGTAAATCAGGAAAATGACTCCAATGACCTTATTAAAGACCCTGCCATGAAGGGGAACAAGAAGAATGAAACCAAGGAATTTGAGATCAAAATAGGCAATACCTTCGAAGCCCTTCAACTACAAGAGAAGGAGAATGAAATCAGTACAGAGACACTTGAGGATGGTGAGATCAAGGATATCACTTATTTTCATCATGAGGAACTATATGAACCCATATCAGAGAAAGAAGAACCCTGTTTAGGGGAAGAGCTTCAAGAACAGGAAATAGATATGAGAAGAAGAAATAAGTTTGGATTGCCATAGGCAAACTTAAATGCTTTATTCCAGAACATAAAAGTAAATATGACCACTTCACCCCGAAAAAGAGAAAAGCTATGGAGCAACATACAAGATGAATCCAAGGCAGAACATCAAGAAGAAAACACAATAGAAAATGGAAAGAAAATTAAGACCAAGAAAATAGGAGGTCCTAATGGAGTAAAAACCAGAACCAAATCTAAGGCAAATTTTGGGGCCTCAAGGTCCCCACCAGGATGCAAAACTATGAAATGGCATAGGGACCAGGAGAGTAAACAAAACATAGCTGATGGAAGGCAGAGAACTATCAAGGAGTCCTGCCCCCAAGCTTCCAAATGAAAGTAATATCATGGAACATCATAGGCCTAAATGGTCTCAATAAACAGGATATATTAAGGAATCTTATTCGTGATCAAAATCTGGATATTATCCTGATTCAGGAAACTAAAATGAGTAAAGAGAAAGTGGAGAAACTAAAGTTTTTTAAAAATGGAGGAGTCTATGGCAGTAGCTCAAATGGAGCCTCTGGAGGGGTTGCAATATTCTGGAATAAAAGCACAACCTCTGGAGATATGATAGATGAGGATGGCAATATTCTATCCCTAAAAGCTAGAAATATTTTTGATGAAAAGGATTTTGTTATAACTAATATCTATGCCCCTAATTCCAAATATGCTGGAAGTAAATTCTAGGAAAAAGTTCAGCAAAAAAGGAAGAATTTCTCTATGAATAGTTGGGTTGTTATGGGAGATTTCAATACTCCTCTGCAAGACAGAGAAAAAATTGGAGGTAGTCAAGCTCAACCAGAGAGCAGATATGACCTGATGGACTTTATCAATGACAATGCTCTCATTGATTTGGATCTCAACGGAGCCTCCTATACTTGGTCAAACCGAAGAGATGGTGATGATCCTATCTAGGTAAGACTTGATAGAGCTCTTCTCTCTAATGATTGGATTCTTTCTCATAGTTGTTCCCTTTCTGTTATTAATAGAATTGGGTCAGATCACTATCCCATTTCCTTTGTTGCTGAGAATTCTAAGAATAATCAGAGATTCCCTTTTCATTTCGAAAAGATGTGGATATCCCACCCCAATCTTGAAAAATCCATTGCTGAATGGTGGAATCTCGACATTAATGGAACAACCATGTATAAAGCTGCCAAAAAACTTAAATATGTCAAAACCAATATTAAGACTTGGAACAAGAAGATCTTTGGTGATATTTTTGAATCAAAGAAAAAACTTAAGGAGGAACTGGACCAAATTCAAATTTCCATCCAGAAAGAAGGCTACAAAAAGTATTCCAAAGCCATGGAAGATAAGGTCCTTGACAACATTCACACCATTATTGCTAGGGAAGAAATATATTGGAGACGGAGATCCAAGGCTATATGGCTGAAGGCAGAGGACAGAAACACTAAGTTTTTTCCATATGACTTCCCTAAAACATAAGGCAGCAAATAGAATCACAAAGCTAACTGTTGAGAACAACACCCTGATTAATAAGGATGACATCAGGGATGAAGCTGTTAGATTCTTCAAGCAGCTTCTATCTAGTAATGAGGATCTTGATCAGACCCATCAACTCAATCTGGTTAATAATATTCCTAAAATCATAAACCCTTCTCAGAATAAGACCCTTGCTACCATTTCATGTGCTAAAGAAATCAAAAAAGTTGTCTTCTCTTTTCAAGGGGATAAAGCTCCGGGCCCTGATGGTTTCACTATGTTCTTCTTTCAAGAATTTTGGGATATTGTGGGGAAGGATACGGTTAATGCGGTGAAAGAATTTTTTGGCTCCAAAAGAATCCTCAAGGAATTGAACTCCACTTTTATTGCTTTAATCCCCAAAGTTGCTGGGGTGGACTCTATGGGCAAATTTAGGCCTATTAGCTTATGCAACTCTTTCTATAAAATAATATCCAAAGTCTTGACTACTAGAATTTTGGCGGTTCTTCCCTTCATCATATCTGAAGAGCAAAAAGGCTTTGTTCCTAGTATACATATTCTTGTTCATGAGAACATTCATTCCCTCAGTGTTGCAAAGAAAGAAGGTTTCTTGATAAAGTTGGATTTGGCAAAGGCTTATGATAGAGTTGAATGGGATGTTCTATTTAAAATCATGGGGGCTTTTGGTTTTGATGATAAGGTTATCAAATTAATTAGAGAACTAATCACTACTCCTATGTTCTCTATTTTGGTTAATGGATCTCCAACAAATTTTTTTTAAAATTCCAGAGGGCTATGACAAGGAGACCCTATATCTCCTATTCTTTTTACCATTCTGGCTGAAAGTATGAGTAGAATGATTCATAAATTGAAACAAAGCAAAACTATCAAAGGTCTTCAACCTTCCTCTGCCAATGTGTTTTGCACTCATCAACAGTTTGTTGATGACACTATCATCATGGGATATTCTTCAGTCAAGGAGGTTGAAGCCTTCAAAATAGCTCTCAACTCCTATGCTTTGGCAACTGGTCAGCAAGTTAATTGGGACAAATCAGCTATGTACTTTCTCAATACTCCAGTCATAAGACAACAGAAAATTGCCAATATTATTGGATGCAAAGTGGATTTGTTGCCTTCCACCTACCTGGGTCTTCCTTTAGGGTTGGCTCCCCCAAATTCCTTTTGGAATATGATCATAGATAAAATTAATAAGAAACTTGTAGGATGGAAAGGCTCAATGTTATCTCAGGCCGGGAAAATGCAGCTCCTCCAAGCTACTCTTCAAAATCTCCCTGTTTATGCCCTCAGTCTATTTGGTATTCCGGCCAAAATTGCTGAAGCTATGGAAAGAATTCAGAAGAGATTCTTATGGTCAGGAGTGGAAGAAAAGAAAAGAATACCTTTGATTGCCTAGGACATGGTGTGTAGACCAAAGAACAAAGGAGGGTTGGGGATTAAAATTATTAAAACTTTTAACAAAGCTCTTCTTGCCAAGCAGTTATGGAGAGCCTATGACACTAAGAAAGATTGGAACCAAATTTGGTTTGGCAAATACATTAAGAATTAGCCTATCTAAGAAATCCTCAATTCTGAAGATATCCTGGCTGGATCCTTTATCTGGAATAGTGTAACCAAATCCATAAAAGTTGCAAAAGCTGGAGCCGGATGGGTCCTTGGAAAAGGTGACAAAATAAGGTTTTGGGAAGATCCCTGGATGAATAATGAAGCCCTATTTGACCAAAACAACAATCAATCTATTGAAGAATGTAAAAGGAGATTTGGGCTGATGGTTTGTGACTGTTGGAAGGAGAATAAATGGGTCAAACTTGAGGACATTCATCCTAGTTTTTCCTCTCTTTAGAAAGAGTTGTTGTCCTTTTCCCCTAACAACAACTATGATGATGTTTTCCTCTAGAAAAGTGATCCTAAAGGTGAATTTACAGTTGCTTCTGGCTATAAAAACACCTTCTCTCAAATCAGCAATCCCATTTGGAGCAAAGTCTGGAACAACATCTTGATCCCTAAAGTCAACATTTTCTTTTGGCTTGCTTCTCATAATAGTACCTTGACTATTGATAATTTAATTTGAAGAGGATTCAAATTCCCTAATAGATGTGAGCTCCATCAAAAGGAGGGGGAATCAGTTGATCGCCTATTTTTTCATTGTTCCTTCACTAGGGAAATCTGGTGTAAAATGTGGGAAAAATGGAAAATTAACTGGGTCATGAACAAAAGCATTACGGATATCATATGACAATGGAATTATCCTACCAAATGTCAAATCATTAAAAACCTATGGTCTTTGACCCTCCCCATGATATGCTGGGGCATTTGGAAAGAAAGGAATAACAAGATATTTAGGGAAGAAAAGTGTAACATTCAGGCAGTCTTTGAAAAAATATGCAGGGCCATAAAGGAGAACATCAACATCCCTCACAAGAATAACCAGCTATGGGCATTATTAATGTGAATGATATGGAAAAAGACATTCTTACTGAATGGAACCTAATTCATAAGGTCTATAGATTGGATAACAAGAAGAAGAGAGATAACATTGTTTGGAGGTTCCCTGATTATGACTGGATAAAGGTTAATTTTGATGGGGCAGCCAAAGGGAACCCTGGAAAGGCTGGTGGAGGTGGAGTTATCAGAAATGCTCAAGGTAGATGTATTGCTGCTTTTTCTTCCCCTTTTGGAACCCAAAACAACCATGTGGCTAAAGCTATGGCCATGCTTAAGAGCCTCCAGTTAGCCCAGGAATTCAAATTTAAAAAAATCTAGCTCGAAGGGGACTCTTTAAATATTATACAAGCCCTCAAAGGTATTAGTTCAGTCTCCTGGAATATTGCCAATATAATTAAAAATGCTAAAGCTATCCTTAATAACTATGTTAGCATTATTTTAACCCATACTTTTAGAGAGGGTAACATGGTAGCGGATATCCTTGCTAATGAAGGGGTTAAATTGGAAAAGGGCATCAAATATATAGGGGAGGATCACATCAAGTGGGAGATTAAGGAACAATTATATTTTGATCGCCTTAATGGATCAAGCTAAAATTATGATTGATTTATGGGGAATGAGTACCAATGACAGAGAATGGGGGCGAATGAACTGCCAGATGATGATTGTTTCTCGGCATCAGAACCAAGATCACATGTGTGCGAGAGGTAAGTGTAATAATAACCGGATTTGTATGAACATGAGTGGCAATCTCAAAATTGTGAAAGACTCTATACAAGGAGAAACCAAAAACTCAGAGTTTTACCCACGAGCCGAGAGTTGTAACAGAGGATATTATCACCTGGAAAGCAGAATGGGAGGCAACCTTAACAAGAATGAACCATCTGATTGTGAGCACTCGAAGAGCGAAAGAAAGGTGTGGAGAAGGCTCCACAGACATAGTTTCACAGATTATATGGAGAAGCTCCATGGTAGTAGAAACTCTGTTTCTCACGGGTTTGCAAAAAGCTGGAGCAATAATAGGGCTACCTTGTTTGGGGAAACCTGGCAAATCGATGAAAGTATGATCTCGGAGGTAACCGGACTCAAGATAGAGGGGACCAAATTCTATAGGGATAGAAAGTACCCCGCTGAGGCCTTCAAAAATTTCCCTAAGACGAAGGACGAGAAGGGCAACCTGGCAAAGAAGGAAAATATATCATACTTCACCCCCCAACAGGTAAAACCTTTCTGGCAAAAAATTCTTAGGGCTTTAATGGAATATTTAATTATGGATGGTAGGTTCACAAAAATTTACAATTATCATTTCGCCATACTGAACCACTTCCACCATGGGGCAAAAATATCTTTGCCCTTCTATTTAGCCTCTTCTCTACACGAGAGCCTAGCTGACCATATTAAAAAAACCCAACTCCTACCCTCTTGCGCACCAGGGACTCATTTTGCTGATTTATGAATATATGAAGGATAAGACTAGGGCCACCAAGAATGACCCTTTAATTATCAATGCTCAGATTTTTGAGAACTGCATAGATTCTGATTCGACTGGGGAGACCAGCACCCCTTTCCATAAAAAAAGGAAGGTTGATATTGTGCAGGAAGAAAAGGATGTGCCTTGTGAGGAAGAAGAGGGAAAGAGTAAGGAGAACATGTCTGAAATGGAGATTAACAAGGAGGAGAATTACGGGGAAGGGGGGGAAGGGGGCAATTCTGAGAATAGTCAACCTAACCTTGAAAGCTCAGAAACTGAGAAAGAGGCTCTGAAGCCTAAGGAAGGTGAAAACCCTAAAGTGAAGGAGACGGAACAGAGCAAGGATTCTGCGGACAGAATTTTGGATACCGCCCGCAATTGCACCCTTGAATTCTTCAACTTTCAGAAGTGGGTGGTGGAAAACATTACCAGCATGCAAGGTAAACAAAGGGAGCTAGAGGTTAAGATCAACAAGCTGATCAACATGTCCGACTCTGGGAAGCAGCACGAGGAGATAGAGAATAGTGAAGCGGAGGAAGAAATGGAAATGGAAGACTGGCTGGAGAAAGACTTGATAAAAGGAGACCTGAAACATCTGGAGGACGTCATCAAAATACTGAAGGAACAGGTGGAGGAGGATAAGGACAATGTCAATGCCCGGATGGCTAGAAATGAGAAAGCCTTGAAAAGCCTTATGGACCATAGCCTACAGGTTCTAAAAGTCTCCTCCCAGAACATGAATGCGCTGGTGAATCATCTGGAAAAGAAAAACCAGGAGAAGAACCTGGTAGTTATTGAAAATGCTCCTACTTCCAGCCTAAGCCACCAGACCCCTAGGCGCAGAACCAGGCAGACTATGGTGGAAAAGGATATGAAGATGAAAGAAAGCCAGACTGCTCAAGAAAATACTGACTTGAGGGAAGCGGCCAAGGCAATGATGCTTTTGGTGCAGGATGCAGAAGAAACCATGAAGAATTTCTAATTTTATGTTTATGTTGGGCTTGGGGCCAATTTCTTGCTGGCCTCTTGCTATCCTTTCCTATGTTGCTGGTCTTTTTGCTAGATTTTTGCCACTATTGTATTTTGTTTCTTTCCTGAATATCTTTCATATGTATTTGGATTTCGGGTCCCTTAAAACCTATTTTTAATTAATCAAAAACAAGGGTCATCTCCTTTCTTAGCAATTCAAATAAGAAGTCTTTGAGGTCCTAAGGTCATACATTTTCAACATCACCTTGTGATGACGCTTTACTTATTGTTGGGTAGTTATTTCACTATTTGAGACGTGTTAACCCAAATTCCATCAATTGTTATATCTCGAATACATTAACAAAATCTCTAATTCATTCAAGACACCTAGTTGATCATATAAGTGAAAAATCTGAAATTCTACTTCAGCGTCGTTGTAATTGTCACACCCAAGTAGGTTTCATTACTTAAAAGTCAAAGCAAGAAAATAAAAAATAAAAAGTCCTATGCCAAATATCCATCTTAAGGCAAAAGAGAAATGATATATAACTGAAATATCATGCATACAAAGTGCGACAAAAAGCTTGACTATGGGAACATGCGAGTAACTCCATCAAGGCTATGAACGGCTACTGGAAATGGAGCAATATTTGAGAAATTACAGTCTATAACCTCATTGGAGCTCTAAAAGCTTGTTGGCAATGAGGCTCTATTCGGGATGCTTTTGAAGTTAGGATAATCCATGTAGCTAGTCATATAGGATGCTAAGGATCTTTAGTGAACACAAGAGCGAGAATTAACTCATTTGCACACACATGAGCAAAAGAAGATCAAAGTTTCAAGAACCAATGGGGAAGTTTTCCGCGTCTCCATTTGTAAATCCTAGTCATTGAGTGTGTTAATTTGGATGTTCCAAGGGACCTTAAGGATTGATTGATCACTTATCTATGAAATGTTTTGTTCATCCAACTCAATTGGTGTATTACAAATTTCTAAACAAACACAATCATCCTTGTTTGAAAAGGAAATGCATATTCATCGTGAATATTGCATTAACATAGGTCATGTCAAAAATTCATTGTCTCCACATGCATTCTGTAGATCATCATGTCATATAGGTCTGCATACTGGGGGCATAATTGAAAAAATCCTAAAAAGTCCTAAAAAAATCCTAAAAACATTCAAATAAAGTCCTGAAAAAATCTACCCAAAAAATCAAATAAAGTCCTGAAAAAATAGCAAAAACATTGAAAAAATCAACCAAAAACATCCACATAATGTCCTGAAAAAAAAACCAAAAACATCCATATACGATCCTGAAAAAATCAACCAAAAACATTCAAAAATCAATCCACAAAATCCAAAAACATCAAAAAAGTTCTTAGAAAAGAACTAAAACTCAAAAATCAATCAAAAAACTTGCAATAAAATGTCTCGCAAGAATCAAACACCCTAGTAGATATCTAGCAAACGCTTCGCACAAAGTCAACAAAGGATACAACTATCCAATCAAACATCTACAATCAACTAATCAAACTGTCTTATCAGTCGTATCATATCCATATCAAGTGATCATTATCTTGTCTTAAACAGAAGAGCATACACTCGAAATCAGACAAGTCATTCTTAAACGGGGTCCGCAACTTTCTGAGATCAAACATTATCAACTATCACATCAAGCAACTGAGAACAAAGGCACATATCAGTATAGCTGTTGAATTTTGTCTGGGTCAGTCTTTATCTTTTATCATTTGGCGATAGATTGTGTTCCTATGCTACTCAAGGATGTCCACAAGTGACTAGAGGAGTCGGGATGGTCATGATCTTTTTCTTTGTTTGTTGTTTGTGGTGTGGACCAATGAAGTTATGGGGCAATAGTTTCAGTGGGTGCCTGTGTTGGTACGTTCATTCGACAAATATCCTATGCAAAAGTCAAGGATAGTTATGCTTGTGACTATCCCACATACCTCGACCCCTAGCACTACAACCAGAATGCAGGGTTCACTCCTTGTCTGCTACGTGTTTGTTTCTTCAATGAGATATCTTTACATCTTGGTTCCTTATACCCTGATGTGCAAAGCTCCATTGTTACATAATAAGGCTCAGTGATGAATATATATTGCGCAATAAATAATGACACAGGTTTGTGAATCAATCATTCTCATTTCATCTCATTTGCTTATTGCTAGTTTGTTGATTCTTTTCTCATCATCTCTTTCTAAATCATTTTCTATCATCCAACATTATTCTATTTCATTCTAAGGTTCATTCTCTCATATTCTATCTCAATATCATCTTCACATCACCTATCTCTATCTCTAATCAACTAACCATTCTTCTATCTTTCATCTCACATTCTTCTTTTTTCGAGTGATCATTCATGTCTTTAATGCACAAACAATCTCTCGAGGGGGCATTACACCCTAAGCATCATCAGGGCATAACTTTTTTAATTTTCTTTGAAACAACATCGTTCCGACATTTTTTCAACGAGGGGGCAAATGTAGACACCTAAAAATGTCTCATTAATCATGTACTAATTATTCGTCTAAATTAGTTAAATATTTTTTTAATTATTTAATTAAATTAATTAATCTTATTCTTCTAAATTCATATTTCTTTGTCATCTTGCTAATTATTCTATTTTAAATTCTATTATCATTTAATCATTTAAACCATTTTCTAATGTTAATTAAATATTTATTATTTAATTAATTGTGATTTTAAACTTTAAATTTAAATAATTTTTATTATTTAAATTAATTCATTTTCAATTTCTATTTCTAATCATTTAATCATCAACCCTTTTCTTAAATATGAATTAAATATTATTATTTAATTAATTGTAATTTTAATCCTTTAATTTAAATAATATTTATTATTTAATTAAATTCAGTTTCTAAATAATTAAATAGTTTCTTTAAATTATTTAATTAACTAATTAATTCTTCTAATTCCATTTCCAAATCCCCAAATTGTAATTTCATTTATTTCATTAATTCTTCTAATTCCATTTCCAAATCCCCAAATTGTAATTTCATTTATTTCATTAATTCTTCTAATTCTAATTCCAAATCCTCAAATTCTAATTTCATTTAATTTCATATTCTTCTAATTTCATTTAATTTCATTAATTCTCCAAATTCAAATCAAATTCAATTTCTTCCAATTTTAAATACATGTGCATGATTTCAAAGATCAAATTGAAAACCAAAGTCAAGTTATAAATATATTCAGATAACAAATTCAATTTAAAATAAATTCAATATCTGAATTAAATTTCATGCAAAGATTAAATTGAAAATCAAAGTCAAAATGCAAGCACATGCTAAATTAATTAATTAAATCATTATCTTTTCAATTCCTATTTCTATCTTCCACTTTATTTTTTTCCAAAACAACTTTCAATCGGTTAACTATTTCATCCTCTTTATTTCCTCCAATCATTCTTTTTCATCTTTCAATTAGCTTTTTTCTCAATTAGTTAATTCATTTATCTATTCAATCAATTGAGTTCCACCTCCAAATCAGCAGTTCAGCTATCAATCAACATGTGAGCTAACCTGAGTTCCACCTCTTGAACAATTTGTTCCACCTTTCAATCAATCCTCTCCAATAATCTATAAATTGAGCATTCAATCTCCAATTTCAACAATCACGATAGATCACGAACTTTGAATCTTTGTGTCACTTGCAGGTTGCCAACACGACATCTAAGAGCCATCATACCACAAAGAAGAGAAGAACAATTGGAGCTACATGCGATCATGGAATAGGGAGTTTTGATTGATATATTTTATATTCCTATTACTTGCTTGCAAATTGTCATATATATGTATAGTCACCACTACATATATACATTTATATGTATATATATGTACACACACACGTGTGTGTGTGTATACATATACACACACACAGATATATATATATATATATATATATATATATATATATATATATATATATATATATATATATATATATATAT
>NC_081412.1:393378160-393493160 GCF_030272615.1 Cryptomeria japonica | reverse complement strand
TTATATAACCCGTACGGGTTATGCAAAACTAAGACAAAAACTTATAGTTTTGCATAACCAGCGGGTTTCTAAAAAAGTATAATGTTCCTCAAAACCCTTTACGGGTTTTGAGGAACTTTTCATTTTTTATTATAAAATATAATGTTCCTCAAAACTAGTACGGGTTTTGAGGAACTTTTGATTTTTTATTATAAAAAAATAATGTTCCTCAAAACTAGTACGGGTTTTTAGGAACTTTTTATTTTTTATTATAAAATGTAATTTTCCTCAAAACCTGTATGGGTTTTGAGGAACTTTTTGTTTTTTAATTGTTTTTTGCTAGGCTTGGTGTTACCAAGCCTAGTGCATTTTTTAATTTCCAGAACACACACGGGTTATGAGAAATTTCATTTTTTTTTTGCATGTGGCCACTTTTCTATTCACCATCTTGGTGCACTTACCCTATATAAACCTTATACTTGGATCCACCTTGCCTAATAAAGCAACATATAAGCTCACACCGGATCATAATGTTGAGATGGCAAAACAGGTTGAAGAATTGTTGGAATCTGGATTGATTGGAAATTTTTTGAGCCCATGTGTAGTCCCTGCAGTCTTGGCACCCAAAAAGGAAGGCACTTGGAGGCTTTGCACCAATTCAAGAGCTATCAACAAGATTACTATCAGGTATAGGTTTCCCATGCCTAGGATTGAGGATTTGTTAGATTGTTTGGGGGTGCTACATATTTTACAAAAGTTGATTTAAAGAGTGGCTATCATTAGATTAGGATTAGGTCAGGAGATGAATGGAAGACTGCATTTAAAACAAATGAGGGGTTGTATGAGTGGAAATTCATGCTCTTTGGCTTATCCAATGCACCTAGCACCTTTATGAGGTTAATGAATGAAGTCTTGAGGGATTTCATAGGGAAATTTGTTATAGTCTACCTAGATGACATTCTAGTTTTCAGTCAAACGAAAGGAGAACATCTAAAGCATGTAGACCTAGTCCTAAGGAGATTGTATGAAGAACAATTAATGATCAACTTGGAAAAGTGTTCCTTTATGCAGGAAGAGATCATTTACTTGGGATTTGTGATCTCATATGATTAATTGAAAATGGATCAAGAAAGGGTGAGTGCCATATTGTCTTGGCCTACACCTAGGACAATGAATGATGTTATAAGTTTCCATGGCTTAGCTACCTTCTATAGGAAGTTTATAAGAGGATTTAGTCATATTTGTGGCTATATGCTTGATACAATAAAGGGAGGACAAAAGTCTAGGTTTAGTTGGACAGAAGAAGTAGATAACTCTTTTGAAACATTGAAGAGAAAAGTTGCAGAGCAGCCGGTCCTTGCCCTACTTGATTTCAAAAAGATCTTTCAAGTGGAGTATGATGCTAGTCACATGGCTATTGGAGTAGTGATCACTCAAGAAGGAAGACCTATTGCTTTATTCAGTGAGAATTTTAATGAGGCAAAGAGGAGATATTCATTTTATGACCTAGAGATGTATGGTCTAGTTCAATCCTTGAAAAAATGGAGACACTACTTGCTACCAAAATAATTCATAGTTTTCACAGATAATTAGGCCCTTAGCTTCATAAACAGTCAAGAAAAGTTGAATCACTGGCACATCAAATGGGTAGAGACCCTACAAGATTTCACTTTCATTCTTAAGAACAAGAAAGGAGTCAAGAATAAGGTGGCAGATGCTTTGAGTAGAGGAGTCCTAATTGCAAATCAAATTCAGTTGGAGAATGTTGGAATAGAATCTTTGAAAACCATGTATGAGGATGATGAAGATTTTGGAGAGGCCTATAAGGTATGTGTGAGATTTTGCCAAGATCAAGAGGAAATGGAAAGCACAAATAAGAGAGAACAAAATAGATGATAGAAATAAACCGTATTCTATCAAGATAAAAATACTGATCAACTGGATCATCAATCGTTACATATAATGAATATGAGCCTGCTTATATAGGAAAGGCTATATGGATATGTGAGCACACAAACATGATATGTGGCTCAATAAGAAACAAGGGTAGGTAGGAAATAGGTGTGGGTAGGTAGGAGAAATAATATAATATTCCACATGAGGTAAATCACCCACTGAATGTGGAATGTAACAACAAGATAAGTCCACAAAAGGTGGAAATTCTCCTACACACTATTGGCATATGTGCAGAGCATGATGACATGATGATATTGTATGTTGTCATTGATATCAATATGCTGAAGTATGAACCAGTATACTGTAGTAAGTTAATTGGCAATTGAACCAGTATATGTGAAAAACTGAAGTGGTATGTTTGTTCAAAGTGAACTGGTATGAGAACCGATATATGGAAGTTTTGTATTAGGATTTCATTTGGCATGACTACCGGTTGGTAGTCTCAGCTTCAGGGTTTTTGGTTGATGCATTCCAAGCTTGTGTGATTCAACCGGTGACATCTTGTGATGAGTTAGCATTGTAATGAAGACTAGATAGTGTTGCCATGTCATCCTTGTGCACGTGAAGGATTTCCTTGAGGATTTTGCATGGAGATTGATCCTATCTACCTTGGGAATGTGCGAAGTCTCTGTAAATGGTGGAGAGTGCGTGATGGGTTATCAACTTCCTGAAGTGGCAAAGAATGAATGTTGTAGAAATTCTTGAGATCTGTTCAAGACTATTGTATTTGATTCAGTGTGATTAATGGTCAGGATTGAACCAATTGAATTGTTAAACCTAAATGTTTAGGGTTTAGGGTTTATGCTACTGACCTATCTTTTTTCTATAAGGTCGTTGATGTTTTTCACTTTGAAGTTGTTGGCAAATGTTATGTGTGTATCCAAGTGAAGAGATACTTGATTCTTGCCAAACCAGAGAAGTGTGTTGATACCTGTAGAGTGTGATTGCAGAAGAAAAGGAGTTAAAGTGGATCTGCCTTGGCATTGAGTGTTGTTATTAGATTAGTGTATTACCTGTTCACTTCTAACCATTTCAGTAGTTGGAAAATCCCTTAACCGGGTAGCTTTAATAGGATTTTGTGTAAATCCTTTAATAGGGTGACTCAATTCAATGAGTTCTTCAAATCCTCTTGCGAGGTAACCTTTAACAGGGTTCTAACCTTTAATCAGGTATTTAGCTATCCCTTAATCAGGTGATCCCTAGCAGGATCGGTTCCTAGCAGAACCTATTGTAAAAGTCTTTAACCAGACTAGGCTCCTAACAGAGTGGACTTCAAAAGAGTTTAAATAACAACTTGTGGGTATTCATCCCCACCGTGGTTTTTCCCAATTGGGTTTCCACGTGAAAAATCTGTGTCATGTGTGATGCTTTTCATGTGATGCTTTAATATTTTTTGTTAAGTGGTAAAGCATGTTGACCCAACAGTCATTATATTTCTGATGATATATTACTTGTTTATGCATAAGGATGAAGAGGAAATGAGATATTAGATTATGTAGAGATCTAAGTGTTTACCGGTTTATGCTATTCATACTCTCACTGTGTGTAACCGGTAGTGCCTTGAATTAGACCAATGTTATGGTTTACCAGTTAACTGCAGTCTTTGCAGTCAAACTGGTTGAGGGAAAGTTTTTATCTGTACTGATTCACCCCCCCCCTCTCAGTACCAATTTGGTACTTACTGTTCATCATTATTCATCAATTGGTATCAGAGCATCTTCTAGGTCCTCTGTCTTGTAAGCTTAACCGCTTGAGGAAAAGATCCTACTCTAATGATGAAGAGGGAAGGTCCAAAGTTCAACAAAGATAATTTCAAGATATGGAAGGACAAAATGAAGATCTACATTAGAAGCATGGGTGCTCAACAATAGAGCTACGTTGAGAATGATTATGTTATTCCTACCGGTACTCTCACCGATGATAAAAAAAGAGAAATTCAGGAGAATGGGCAAGTCATGGAAGCCCTAATCAGCAGTCTATCTGACATTGAGTTTATTGATGTTCAGGATAAAGATAATCCCAAAGAAGTATGGGATGCTCTGGAGAATATCTATGGTGGTGATGAGCATGTGAAACAAGCTAAGGAAGAGAGCCTTAGGGGAAAGTTTGAAGACATGCAGATGGTTGAAGGAGAGACCATTCAACAATATGGAATAAGAATCAAAACTGTTGTTGGAGACATCAAGAGTGTACGTGGTAAAATTGATGATTCCACTATATTTAGCAAAGTCTTGAGATTCTTATTATCGATCTATGCAATAAGGGTTGTTGCTATTCAGGAGTTGAGGTCTATAGACAAGACAAAGGTATCCCTAGACTCCATCATTGCTAAGTTGACAACTTATGAGATAAATAATTATGATGGCAGTATCCAGAAGACTGAATAAGCCTTTAGAGCATCTACAACACCATCTAGAAAAGGAAAAGAAGCCAGTACAGTTGTGAACCAAGACAAAGCAGAGAAATGGATGATGAGGAGATCCTGATGGAATTTGAAGCTCTTCTTGCCAAGTGACTTCCTAAGGGCACTAGTAAATATAGAGGTAAGATCCCTTTGAAATGCTTTTCTTGCAATAGGATAGGACAAATTGATGTAAACTGTCCTAATGGTGATAATAAGGACAAACCAGAGAAGTTGAAGAAGTTTAAAGGAGGAAATGAGAGAAACTGTTTTGTAGCAGTTGATGAAGGTGTCACTGATGAGGAATCAGAAGATGAAGAAAGTGAAGACATTGTGTTTGTGGCAGTTAAAAAAGATGTGTCAGACAAGAAGGCTCTTGTCTCCCGCTTTGATAATTCCAATGAGTGGATTATTTATAGTGGTTGTTCTCACCACATGACTAGTGACTGGAGTAAGTTTCTATCTCTAGAAGAGTATGATGGTGGTGTGGTCCAATTTGGTAATGATGCACCATGTATGGTAAAAGGTAGAGGGTCCATCTCTCTGAATGGAAAAAGTAGTGCTGATAATGTGTATTGGGTAGAAGGTCTCAGGCACAACATTTTAAGTGTTGCCCAGCTGAATGAAAATGGACTCTCTAGAATTCAAAGATGGAGTGTGAAAAATAAAAGGAAAGAGTGGTGAACTGATGGCCACCGGTATGTAGACCAAAGGTAACCTATTTCAACTGAATGAAAATATCAGTACATTTCTAATGGCTAAGTTTGATGATAGCTGGATATGGCATAGGAGACTCCACCATGTAAACTTTGACAATATTGTGAAGGCCAGTAAGATCAAGGAAGTTAGAGGATTGCCTGTGCTGAGCAAACTAGAGAATCCTTTGTGCAGAGAGTGTCAACTGGGGAAAATGTCTTCCTCAACCTTCAAAGGTAAATCTTTCACTGCAGACAATTTACTTGATCTTGTGCATACTATTTTGTGTGGTCCTATGAAAACTAGGAGTGTGCAGGGAGATATGTATTTTATGATTCTTACTGATGATTTCTCAAGAATGATGTGGGTCACATTCTTGAAAGACAAGTCTGAATCTTTTGGAAAATTCAAAGCCTTCAAAGCACTGGTTGAAAAAGAAAGCGGTAAGAGGATTAAGTGCCTAAGAACTGATCAAGGAGGATAATTCACTTCCGGTGAATTCAACAAGTGCTATGAAGAGAACAACATCAAGAGGTAACTATCAGCCCCCCAGACTCCATAGTAGAATGGCCTAGTAGAGAGGAACAACCGGACTGTAGTTGAAGCAGCCAGAACTATGTTGATCCAAGGGAAGGTTGCTCACACTTTCTGGAGAGAAGCGGTGAGCACTACAGTCTACACAATGAACCAAGTACTTATCAAGAAAGGTAAGGATAAAACTCCTTATGAGTATTGGACTGGTAAGACACTAGTGGTAAGCTACTTTAGAGTGTTTGGTAGCAAATTTTATATCAAGAGGAGTGAACATCAGAGCGAGTTTGATGCAAAATGTGATGAAGAAATATTCCTAGAATATTCTACCAAGAGTAAGGCTCTTAAGTGTTTTAACAATAGGACTCAAAAAATTGTTGAAAGTATTAATGTCAGAGTTGATGAAACCTCTGAGAAATTTGAGGAAATCGGCAATGAGCAAGTGGTAGATGAACCGATTGTAACCTTCTGGGAACCGGTTGCAAAACAGCCTAGCACCAGTAACAGTGCTCCTACACCGATATATGTTGATGTTGATGAAGATGAGGATGAAGAAGAAAAGAAAGAGTAAACAACTAAGATCATTCCTAGTATGTTAAGTTGAATCATGATCCAAAGCAGATCATAGAAGACAAGGATGCATGAATTCTTACAAGAAGAAAGGTCAAAGAAAATTCTTGCATGATCTCTGAATTTGAGCGTAAAACATTTAAAGAGGCACATAATGATGGAGACTCGATCAAGGCAATGGAAGAGGAACTTGACCAAATAGAACAGAATGGCACATGGTCTTTGGTACCCAGACCTGAGCATAAAAATGTCATTGGCACCAAATGGGTTTTTAGAAATAAGTTGAATGAAGACGGAACCGTGGTAAGAAACAAAGCTAGACTGGTGTGTAAAGGATATGCTCAAGAAGAAGGAGAAGACTATGGAGAAACCTTTTCTCCAGTAGCTAGATTGGAAGGAGTTTGTATGCTTCTTGTATATGCAGCCTTCAAGGGATTCAAAGTATACCAAATGGATGTAAAATCTGCATTTCTGAATGGAATACATGAAGAGGAGGTGATTGGAATACATGAAGAGGAGGTGTATATATAGAAACCAGATGGGTTTTCCCTATTAGAAGACAGTGACATGGTATGTAGCCTACATACAACCCTATATGGATTGAAGCAGGCACCTAGAGCATGGTATTAATGCTTACACTCCCATCTTGTGAAGATTGGATTTGAGAGAACAAGTGAAGATAGAAATATCTATTTGAAGTCAGAAGGAGATCAGATTCTAATCTATGAGGTATTTGTTGATGACATAATTTTTGGTGGAGATGACAAGACAATTCATGATTTTGCAAATGAGATGAAGAAGGAATTTGAGATGTCACTTATAGGGGAGATTAAGTTCTTCATTGGACTATAGATTCAACAAATGAAACATGGAATCTTTATCACTCAATCCAAGTATGTCAAAGAGGTGTTGAAGACCTTTGGCATGGAAGACAACAAACCGGTTGGTACACCGATGGTGATCGGTTGTAAATTATCTAAAGAGGATGACTCAG
Source organism: Cryptomeria japonica (assembly GCF_030272615.1). NCBI lineage: Eukaryota > Viridiplantae > Streptophyta > Pinopsida > Cupressales > Cupressaceae > Cryptomeria > Cryptomeria japonica. The sequence continues at coordinate 393,486,033 of NC_081412.1, read as the reverse complement.
CGTTGGTGAATGAGAAGGAATACTGATCAATGATTGGTAAGTTGCACTATGTAGTACATAGCAGACTGAACATTGCACATGCAGTAGGCATTACTGCACGGTTCCAAAAAATTCCAAGAGAATCCCACTTGGTAGCAGTCAAGTGGATTCTTAGATATCTTAAGGGAACTATTGACTATGGATTATGGTATCCATACAATAATGATTTCAACCTGAAAGTGTTTTTTAGATGCTGATTAGGCTGGTAATGTGGACGACCGGAAAAGCACAACCAGTGATGCATTCTTTCTTGGTGGTAGACTGGTCTCATGGATGAGTAAGAAGCAGAGTTGTATTTCTTAGTCTACAGCAGAAGCGGAATATGTTGCATCATTTATGAACTGCACCCAGACAATCTGGATGAAGCATGTATTAAGTGGCTTCAAAGTTCCTGTATCTGAACTGGTAAGTATATTTTGTGACAACACAAGTGTAATTAACATTTCCAAAAATCTGGTTTTACATGCTAGAACCAAGCACTTTGAGCTCAAGTATCATTTCTTGAGGGAGAAGGTTCAAAACAAAGAGGTTGTACTGGAACACGTTTCCAGTAAGGAGCAGTTAGTAGACATATTCACCAAGCCTCTACCGAAGGCTACATTTACCTATTTAAGAGGTGAATTAGGAGTGCTTCCCTTCAAGAGGTGAACTAAAAGTGTGTGCTTCACATTAGTTAGGTATCGCATTGATAAATTTTTTTTAGGATTGGTGTAATGAAGGATGCTACTCCTTAGGGGGAGCAACATAGTGGAACATAGCTATTTGTGCCTCCACTTCGGCATTGTTGTCAAAGGGGGAGAAGATGTGAAGTAGAGAAGATATCTGCAGTATTGGGGAGAAAAAGATGTGAAGCAGATAGATATCTTTGTATATTACCATCAATGCCAAAAGGGGAGATTGTTGGCATATGTGCAAAGCATGATGACATGATGATATTGTATGTTGTCATTGATGTCAATATGCTATAGTATGAATCAGTATACTGTAGTAAGCTAACTGGCAATTGAATTGGTATGATGATGTAAACCGGTATATGTGAAAAAGTGAACCAGTATGAGAATCAGTATATGGAAGTTTTGTATCGGGGTTTCATTTGGCATGACTACTGGTTGGTAGTCTCAGCTTCAGGGTTTCCGGCTGATGCATTCCAAGCTTGTGTGATTCAATTGATGACATCTTGTGATGAGTTAGCATTGTAATGAAGACTAGATAGTGTTGCCACGTTAGCCTTGTGTGTGTGAAGGATTTCCTTGAGGATCTTGTATGGAGATTGATCCTATCTACGTCAGGACTGTGCGAAGTCTCTGTAAACGGTGGAGAGCGTGTGATGGGTTATCAACTTCCTGAAGTGGCAAAGAATGAATGTTGGAGAACATCATGAGATCTGTTTAAGACCATTGTATTCGATGTAGTGTGATTAACGGTCAAGATTGAATCGATTGAATTGTTAAACCTAAATATTTAGGGTTTAGGTTTTATGCTACCGACCTATCTGTTTCTTGTAAGGTCATTGATGTTTTTCACTTTGAAGTTGTTGGCAAATGTTATGTGTGTATCCAAGTGAAGAGATACTTGATTCTTGCCCAACTAGAGAAGTTTGTTGATACTTGCAGAGTGTGATTGCAAAAGAAAAGGAGCTAAAGTGGATCTACCTTGGCATTGAGTGATGTTATCAGATCAGTGTATTACCTATTGACTTCTAACCATTTCAGCAATTGGAAAATCCCTTAACCGGGTAGCTTTAACAAGCTTTTATGTAAATCCTTTAACAGGGTGACTCAATTCAATGAGTTCTTCAAATCCTCTTGCGAGGTAACCTTTAATAGGCTTCTAACCTTTAACTAGGTATTTAGCCATCCCTTAGCCGAGTGATCCCTAGCAGGATCGGTTTCTAGCAGAACCTATTGTAAAAGTCTTTAACCGGACTAGGCTCCTAACAGAGCGGACTTCAAAAGAGTTCAAAGAATAGCTTGTGGGTATTCATACCCACCGTGGTTTTTCCCAATTGTGTTTCCATGTGAAAAATCTGTGTGTCATGTGTGATGCTTTAATATTTTCTGTTAAGTGGTAAAGCATTTTGAACCGATAGTCATTATATTTCTGATGATATATTACCTATTTATGCATAAGGGTGAAGTGGAAATGAGATATTAGATTGTGTAGAGATCTAATATTTACCGGTTTATGCTATTCATACTCTCACTGTGTGTAACCGGTAGTGCCCTGATTTAGACCGGTGTTACAGTTTACCAGTTAAGTGCAGTCTTTGCAGTCAAATTGGTTGAGGGAAAGTTTTTGTCTGTACTGATTCACCCCCCCCCATCATAGTACCAGTTTGGTACTTACTGTTCATCATTATTCATCACACACACTATCCCAATGTGGCACAAACAACCAAGTGTCTCATACCTAAACTACTATGAAATGCATTTCCTAAGTAAACTTAAGCAAGGTGTAATAATATCCAAGATGAATAATTATTTATACCAATGATATGTACTTCAATTGATGAACGGTTTCATGTTGAGTATTATAAATTTTTTATTCAAAATGGATTGTTGTTTAAGGGTGTGCAACTATGCATACCCAAATGCTCTATGAGACTGAATATCATTAAGGAAAAACATTATGGAGCAATGGCAGGACATTTTGGTCTTGACAAGACATTAGATTTGGTAAAAAGACACTATTTTTGGCCCAAACTATAGGCAGATGTCAAGAGATTTGTGGAGACATGTGTGATTTTCCAAAAGGAAAAAAGAAAGTCCACCAATTCAGGCTTATACCAGCCTTTACCCATTCCTTCAAGACCATGGGAAAGCATAAGTATGGATTTTGTTTTATGATTGCCTAGGACAAGGAAAGGATATGATAGTTTTTTTGTTGTGGTGGATATGTTCAGTAAGATGGCACATTTCTTTCCATTCAAAACCACTTGTGATGCTTCTTATGTAGCAGACTTGTTCTTTAAGGAGATTGTTTGAATACATGGTTTACCTTTGACCATAGTCTCTGATAGGGATGTAAAATTTATTGGTCACTTCTGGAGGACCCTTTGGAAGAATCTTGGTACAAATTTATCCTTCTCCTTATCCTACCATCCCCAAACAGATGGTCAAACTGAAGTTGTAAATAGATCACTAGGGAATCTCTTAAGGTGTTTGACTAGACAACATGGAGAAAGGTGGGATAGTATATTGTCTCAGGTAGAATTCTCCTATAATTATAAATTGAATAGGAGTATCGGTAAATCACCTTTCCAGATTGTATATGGCATCCACCCAAGGGGTGTGTTGGAGTTGAGAGAGATACCTCAAGGAGAAGCCATTGGTGCATATGGAGAAACCTTTGCTACTGCCATACAAGAGATCCATGACCAAGTGAAGACTCATCTTCAACAATCTGCAGAGAGATATAAAGCTCATGCTGACAAAAAGAAGAGAGATGTTCAGTTTGATGTGGGAGACTTGGTGTGGGTTCACTTGAAGAAGGAAATAATTCCGAAAAGAAGATACACAAAGCTGATGCAAAGAAAGATTGGACCCTGCCAAATCTTGAAGAAATGTGGTTCAAATGCCTATGATCTTCAGCTACCATATGATCTTGGTTTGTTACCCATTTTTAATGTTTTTGACTTAACTCTTTATAAGTGTATTGTTGATGCAGACATAGACACAATTCGGGACATTGTTGATGATGACATTCCCAAACAAGAACCACCAAATTTGCATAAGGTTATAGATAATAAGGTTGCCAAGAGAAACATGAGTAAAGTTTACATGGAGTATTTTGTGTCTTGGAAGGGACAACCTGATACTAAAGCAGTCCGGTTGACAGAGCAACAGATCAAAGATCATGGTGCAAACCTGCAGACTCTCATCTCAAGTGGACTTGAGATTTCTTCTTCTGGGGAGTATGGTGCAGGAGTACCTCATCAAACCCTTCAAGATGACAAGTCAAACTTTGATAAGGGAGGATAAGGTATTAACAATGTCTTTAGGATGTTTTATATATGTTTTCAATCATGCATTATATGTTTGTAATAATAAACCTCATCTTGTGAGCCAAAATCCTATTTTAGAATTTCTATGAGCCAATTAGGAATTTTGGACAATAAGGGATCAAATGTGTTGGTTTTAAGTGTTTTAAGATGTTTTAGGAGGGTTTTAACTTGAACCAAGGCATTAGGAGGCGAAAGAAGACATTTTGACAACTTTTCCAAAAGTTGTCAAAAGTTGTCATGAGCAACTTTTATACACTTTTTGCATTTTGTAATTTGAAACTCCTCCAATGGCTCTAACCTCTTGATTTTTGGTTGAGATCAGTTGAGGAATGGTTTATACACCTCATGGATCTAATTTCCAAGGGGTTATTGTACGGAGAAGAGTTTTGATGTAAACAAACTAATAGAATTCTGAGTTTTTCCTGCAAATTTGGAGTTTTGGTCTGTGGTACGATTCTGTACGGATTGGGGTCCATTCCTAATGATGTGAATTGGTTGGTGATGATATTTAACTCTTTTTTATTTTTTATTTGAATTCTTGATTGTGTGTGTTGCTCCTGATATTCAATTTTTGTTGTAGGTACCCGGAAAACCAGGGTTTACCTTGGGTTTTTCCTCCTCCATGGCCATATCTTGCACTTTACCAATCTGAGACTCATGAGATTTGGTGAAAGGAAATTATGTTAAATTTATTTTATATTTCCAAGAGTTTTTTTTCAGGAGGAGCAAGGGAGAGAAGTGTTTGGAGCGACCCTAGGTAGACATCTCTATGTGGCTACCTAGATGTTGAACAAATAAAAATTACCTTGTGTGCAAATGGTGATGATTCTAGGCATTTAACCCTAGAATCCCTATTGATTTATGTTTTCCAACATTCCCATTTGATTTTAATTGACCAGTTCATTCCTCTGAGCATAGTTGCTTCACAAACAACTTCCTATGAGAAAAGACCTTTATTTTCTAGACCTTGACCCTTCTTTTTGGGGACTTATATAACTTCCAAAAGGGTGTTTGAATCCATAATTTTTTTTCCAAGGTGTTTAGGAAAATTTTAACTTAAGGTCCCTTGACCCACTAAATAGGGCTACAAGCAACTAGGCCTAATTGGGTGAGTTTCTTAAAAAATGAGTATGTATCCTTGCAACCGGTGCTTTGTCTAACCTTAGAGAGTCTTTTATGACCCAAAACTAGTGTGAAAATGATTTATAACCCTTGGAGGTATCATGGAGTGTGTTGTGGCAAGATACCCTAGATTCAGTAGGCAAGAGTCTTGGAGATGGTGAGAAGATTGTACTAAAGTTGTAAGCCTTGCCTTGATAAGATCCCATTCATGTGCTAAGGATCGGTGTCATACATTTTGAGGTGTTTGGCAGGTAACAAGGAGGTCTTTGCATCAGGATGTATCAAATTTTTTGATATGTATGTCGATGTCTAGAACGATACTCTCATCAGAATGACCTCTCACAAGAAGCTCCTGATCATCCTCGATTAAGTTCAAGTTAGCCGAATGTGATTCTAATTCAAGTGAAATAGTTCCTAATGTTTTCCATGCATACATGTGATCTACATTGACTCCTACATTTTCTTCAAATCAATTTTCTTCAACTGATTCTTCAGAGTGATAGGAATCCCATTCCCATTCATTAGAATCTGTATCACTTGCAGCTTGCAATCTATAGATTTTCTCATATAGTGTTTGATTTATTTCTTTAGCTTTTGTTTCTATATCTTTTCTTCTTTCATATTAAACCTCTTCATGACTGAGATTGAGTTATGTCAACCTTTCTATGAGCTCTCCTTGATTAGTACCAGGTTCATGCTTGTTTTGATTGAGATTTAAGATTGTTTGGGAGGTGCTTTTAGTTTGCTTTTCCTATTGATTTGAAGCTTGCTTATTTTCCCATTTCATGTTTGCTTGTTCTTGTTGCTTAACTAATGTTTCTTCTCTTTTAATTGCCAGTTGTTCTTGTCTTTTTTCATATTCTTCTTGTTGTTGGCTAAAAGATGTGTCTTTAGGTAAAGTAACTTGTCCATATCCTAAGCCTGTTTTGTCTATAGCCTGTTGAGTGTAAGGTTGGATAGGTTCTGATATACCTTCTTTTATTTTCCCTATAGGACTTGTTCCAGTGTATCCTATTTTTTTGGGAATGTTAAATCATTTTCCATACTTTTCTGTAGGTATGTGGACATTGTTGATCTTTTGTTGAACTTCTTCATCCTTGTATAGCCACTGTAGCACATCTTTGTCTTTTGTTTCCTCTGATAGGGTCCCAACACTAACAAATGCTCCATCAAATATCAAAAGATGTTTCACAATTAGTTGTTGTTTAGAGTTTGATGGTTTTCCAAAGGATTTAGGAGAAAGTGGTAATTGTGATATCGAATATTCTCCATTCCCTCGATCTCTTACCTGCATTTATTTTTCCATACTTGACAAAATTGAGGCAAATGATTTTTCTTTAGATTGTGTGTTTGAAGATGATGCCTTCCTATTATGAGGAACAATGACTTCTTGAGCTGGTTTGAGATTACTACAATACTGAAATGGATTGGAATCTGTTAAGATCGTGATTTCCTGCCCATTGTAGGGAAACTTTAGGCATTGATGATATGTTGATGGAACAACTTGTATGTCATGTATCCAGGGTCTTCCCAGGAGTATGTTGTATGATAAGAACAAATCTAGAACTTAGCATGTTGTGTCTTTCTGTAAAGGTCCTACTCTGATGGGTAACATCACAATTCCTTTAAAGGAATGCTATTCTTCTTTATAGGCTTTAATGGTGATCTTTTTACAGGGATTAACTGCATCTTCTGAATAACCTAGAGCACGGACTAGACTCAAAGAGAAAATGTTTAAGCCAACTCCTCCATCTATTAGGACACGTTTAATTTGTGTCTTATGAATGATGACTTTGATATGCAAGGGAGCATTATGGGGATGTTGCAAGGACACATCATCTTCTTCGGTGAATGATAAGAAGTGAGGGGTCGCAAGGTGTCCCACCATGGTTTGGAATTGATCTATATCTAGATCTTTAGATACTGTTGTATCGACTAATGCTCTTTCTAGAATTTCTTTATGTGCAAGTGAAAGCTTTAAAAGTTCTAATATGGATATTTGTGTGGGCATTTTTTGCAATTGCTCCACTAGATTATATTGTTTTGCAGTGGATGACGTGTTTGTTGTAGGACTTGGCAAAACAACTTTAGCTTTGCTTCTTGTGATAGCATGAGCGGGTTCTTGATTTTGCTTTTCCTTAACTACAATCACATTTACCACATTATCATATGTATGAGCGTAGTTTACCTTTTCTTTACCCTTACCATTATTTGTTGTTGATGAGTCACCCTTCTCATAGTTTGGAAGTAGAGTTTTAAAAGTTGTATGAGATTCATTTTTTGTATGGCCATCCACAATTATTACTCCATTATCAATCAAATATTGGATGACATGTTTCAACCGCTGACAATTATCTGTGTGATGTCCCTTGTTTCGATGGAAATCGTAATAATGGTTATCATTCCACCAAGGGGGTTTTACTTGAGATTCATAGTTCCTTTCTTCTGGTAAAGTAATCAATTTGTTTGTGAGAAGTGTCTTTAGTGCTAACCCAAGGGGTTCACCAATGTTTGTAAATTGCCTTTGAAAGAAATTTTTGATAGTTGCTTTTTGGTGATAGTTGTTTTGCTGAGCCGCTGCTGAGTGATTGGATAAATTAAAAACTGGTTGCTTTGGTTTCACAATGTTGTTATCCACTATTTCATCATTGATGACATTACGATTTCTATTCCAAAACTTTGGCTTATCATTGTGATTGTTGTTAGTGTTGTTAGGAGGGTGAACTCCTTCTTTGTATATTTTCAACTCACCTTTCTTTATCATGGCTTACTCCATTCTAATTCCATTATCAATCATCTTTCTGAAACTTTGATTTCCTTGCATTTTAAGATGATAACTCATTTGATCATTTAGGTTGTCATGAAAGGTTGACCAAACGTTGTAGTTTCGTGATAGAGGATGATAGATCTTGATGAGAAACTATGTTTTTGAGTGATTAGTTTATCAAAGAGGGTGATGATGCACTTTGAGATGTTAGATCTTGAACTTGTTGAAGGCAAATACTTGAAAATATTGAGGTGTCTATTTCTAGAGCCTGATTTGACAGATGATAACTTGACCAAGTGAATAAAGGAGACAATCTAAGCACAAAATGATAGATAATAGGTGTTTATGCTCATTGTAAACTGACTAAGCAAATATGACAGATTTGAAAAAGACATGCAAGAAGATAGTTCTGGACAGACAGAGACGTAAATTCGTACGACAGATTACACAACCCCGAACGACAATTTAAATAGGCTCATACGACAAACCAAAAATTTTGCACGACAAAAGACATAAACGCGGATGAGCTATCGCATAGAACTAGATGATAAATGATGACACAAAATTCTCTACTAAACTGGCTCATACGATAATTCCCACTAGACCGGACGATAAAAGATAACACAAATTTTTCTGCTAAACTTGCTCGTATGACAATTCTCGCTGGACCAGATGATAAACTAGATGCCTCATACGACAAACTAACAAGATCGTATGACAGAGGACAAAACAGAGACAAAAACTTTGTTTGGACAAATTTTTTATCAACGAAGTTTGATGTTTTGCTTCTGTTTTCCAGTTTCTTAGATGTCTGATTTTTTGATTTAGGAATGAAGAAACAACAAACACGTGATATGTTAAGTGACCTCAAGCACAATATGATACCTAAGAAAGTTGGCTGAGAGAGAAAACCTTTTCTTGCAAGCTTAGGTACACACCCAATAGCTAATCAGAATACAACCGTTGAGTCTCATGCAATGGATTCTCAATGTCGTATTATCCGACTCCAAACACTAATGGGGGTACGATATGGCAAGTGTCTTGGGAGAGTTACTATTTCTCTTGCACAAAGATTATCCCCCTTTCGGAGGTGAATTGAGTAGCTTCTAATTTAATTGGAACTAGTAAAGGATCCATTTGGCACGTCAGGATATAAACTCAATTAAGAGGTCTCCCAGCCTTGAAAACCAAGGTTTGATATACCTGAAGGTAAGGAGGAGAGCTATTCCTGAGCACTGTCATTGACTTGATTTTCATCAAATCACATTTATTTTATAGTGGGTTGGAGTACTTGGCATTAGCCGTTCCCACTTGGGTCGTTCCCCTCTCACCGACCTTAATGGCTTTGGGCTTATAGGCTCCTTGGGAGGGTAGGCCCACTAAAGATATGCACTAATGAAAGCAAAGGATGAGTCTAGCTTTCTAATCACCTAAGAAAGGTGAGACCATACTCGCCTATCATCAAAACACATAATACATGTTTGTTCATTTTCATTAGCAAAAAAAAACAAGTGTGCCTAGAAAATTTAAAGAAGACATAAAGTTTGGTTGAGTCCTCCTAGGCAACCTGCAAAATAGATACATTAGTAGTCATGATGTTTGGATGAAATGAAGCTTTGACAAGCGTAATCTTTGACAATCATCCTGCAAAAACTAGTTAGGCCACCGAAAAACTCACAAACAGACCAAGGTTAACATTAGTAGTAACCAAATTGAAGCATGAAAACCCTAAAATATAATCTGTTTTCAAAACACAGAAACAAAATTTCATATGACAATTCTCACCTAATCGTACGACAATTATCTCTACTCATACGAGGACACAAAGGAACTCATACAAGGCAAAAAGGGAACTCGTATGAAATTGTGAATCAGACCCGACCAGAAACCTGCTAAATTAGAAATTTGATGATGCTAAGAGGCCAAAAATGAGCTTTCGAGCCCCACGGTGGGCGCCAAGCTCATTTTTGGCCTCTTAGCATCATCAAATTTCCAATTTAGCAGGTTTCTGGTTGGGTCTGATTCAAAATTTTGTACAAGTTCCCTTTTTACCTCGTACGAGTTCCTTTGTGTCCTCATACGAGCAGAGAGAATTGTTGTACTATTAGGTGAGAATTGTCATACGAAATTCAATTTCTGTGTTTTCAAAATAGATTACATTTTAGGGTTTTCATGCTTCAATTTGGTTATTACCAATGCTAACCTTGGTCTATTTGTGAGTTTTTCGGTGGCGTAACTGGTTTTTGCAGGATGATTGTCGAAGATTACGCTTGTCAAAGCTTCATTTCATCCAAACATCATGACTACTAATGTATCTATTTTGCAGGTTGCCTAGGAGAACTCAACCAAACTTTATGTCTTCTTTAGATTTTCTAGGAACACTTATTTTTTTGCTAATGGAAATGAACAAACATGTATTATGTGTTTTGATGATAGGCGAGTATGCTCTCACCTTTCCTAGGTGATTAGAAAGCCAGATTAATCCTTTGTTTTCATTAGTGCATATCTTTAGCGGTCCTGGCCTCCTAAGGAGCCTATAAGGCCAAAGCCATTAAGGCCGATGGGAGGGGAATGACCCAAGTGGGAACGGATAATGCCAAGTACCCCAACCCACTATAAAATAAATGTGATTTGATGAAAATCAAGTCAACGGTGCTTGTGAAGTGTGATACCTGCAGCTGCAACATAAAACACTCAATAGATCATTACAAGCATGGTTAGCAAATTAAAATCAAATAAAGATGAACCATGACAAAGTGACCTATCGCCTCCTAAAAGATGTGAGTATGGATTTTCTCTCAGAACTGGATAAGCAATCCCAGTGACTTGACTACACCTAAACGGGAGATTTGAAATGATGATGATATGCAAATATGAGATTGATTATGCTAAATTGATCCAAGAGACTAATCAAGCTAATGATATGCATGATTAAGCTATGATGATGATGCAATTAAGCTAGAAAAGAGATTGATTAAGCTACATGATTCAACAATTATGCTAGAAAATGATCAAATTAAGCTAATGCAATTGCCTATAACAATAATGCTCAAATGATATGCCTATAGTAGTAATGCCTAAATTGATAATGAGATGGGATCTGCCTATAATAACAATGCATAAGATGAAATGAGATGGGATCTGCCTATAATAACAATGCATACAATGAAATGAGATGGGATCCTTATTGCTCTAAAATGAGGGATATTTATAGGATTTCCAAGGCCAAGGATGAGGTGGCAGGAATCAATGGTCAAGATTGAGTCTGAAGATATCAAGGGTGAAATTGGAGGAGGTTGGAGGAAGAGACACTTGTCATCTCTATGGTGACAAGTGTCAAGGAGCCTTGCTCATAAAAAGGCAAGTGTCCAAGAGAGGAGACATGTGGACAAAGTGCCATGTGTCTCAAGAAGAAAATATCCACACCATAGGAGGTTAGGATAAGGAGGTTAGAATGTGCAAGATAGGATAGGGTTGGTTAAACCCAAGGTTAGGTGGAATGGGTTAGGTTAGAGGGATGGTTAGGTTAGGTGGTTAGAAGTTAGGAGGCATGTGGGTAATTTGAATTTAAAAATTCAAATAATATGAAAAGACAATTTAATTCTCAACAATTCATAAATTGATTTGTTTTAATTAATTAGGGGATTAGAAGAATTAATTGAAATGGGGGGGAAGATTAATTAATTTGAATTAATTAATCAAAGGGGACTATTGAAATGAACTTATTAAATAAATCCTAAGATTTATTAATAATTAGATGAAAGGGAGAATTTAATCCAATTGCCTGATGAATTCAATTAAATTAGGAAGGGGGATTAATTAAATAATTGCTTATTTAAATAATTATCTTCAGACCATTTTTAGGTGTATACACAACTAAGGGTTTGACATGTTAATACATCAATATTTCATAGGAAGCTAAGATTTGCATAGTTTATTACAGGAAAATTGATGTTTCACAACTAAAAAACAACTACAATAATTGACAAAACTATTGAAAACACCTGGATGTTGAGAGTGGTGTGAATTATTAATTAAAATTTAAACACCCATTAATAATTTAACCATTTAAGTTAAATTTGTTGAAATAAGGAGCAAAAAAAAACATGCGCCCAATAAGAACACCAAGTCTTTTAATGGAAAACCCAAGGAGGGAAAAACCATAATGAGACTTAACCCACACCATATGAAATAGAGATTACAATGTTTGATTTAGAAACATTGCTAAGGAGGCTCACTACTCCTAGAAGGAATTTTAGGCTGAGGTTCACTACCTTAGGGAAAGATACAAATGAATTGATAAGAAGAAACACCATCTCCTAGCAATATACATGAAGATTAAAAAGAATAGCATAAAATGAACTATTGTAGAGAAGTCTTTTGGCATATGATAAATTTGCAGTCCTCCTTTGTAGCATAATTAATTTGAAAATTATTTATCCTTCCTTATATACCCTTTGCAACACACCAAAATACTAATTAGGTTAGCTCTAATAGGACCTAACAAATTAAACATGTGGCACAATATAGGTATACTTCAAATACATATGTCACAAACCAAGATTAAGTTGTGGATGAACCCAGGGCTTAACTATACCCCAAACACATCTTAACACATCCTTCAAAGCAAGTAGAATAGGGCAAGATCAACATCAATTTAAGGAAATTCAACTTGTTAGCCCGAATATCAACACAAGTGACAAAATAGTAAATTGTTAATCTTCACACCATTCAGGAGAAACTAAAAACATCATGCTGACCAAGATGAAGACACTGCAGACCATCCATAACATTTTTATAATCATTTCCTATAGAAGTTAATCATGAAATTTTGGCATAATTGGGAAAATCAACTAATTTGACAAAAACAAAATAGAGCAGACAAAATGACACACTCTATCATAATGAATACTACACTATAGTGCACCAAATCAAATGAACATATTTTTGAATCCCCATACCATCTTGAACATGTTCCAAAAACCACACAACAATACCAATTACTCTGGAGGAATGTAGAGCGTTCTAGTGATTCAACTTAGACAAGTTTCATTGTTAAACTGCGATCTAGAGAACATACACTTATAAATTTTGTTGCATAAATGATTATGACTCAAAATTGAGAAGTTAGACATCGTACACACTATCGATATTAACTCTAGAACCACATAATAAGAAAGTAAAAAGTAACAAAATGTATATTAAATTACCAACTCATATAATCATGAAAATGCTCTATTCAATACTTCAACAAATTTGATTATAAGTGTGAAACTAGACTCCAACTTCATTCATCAACACCAATGCATCTTGTAGTAACAAAGTCTCATAACCAAAACATAAAATGTATGTAAAAATGTGTTACCATATACTTATAGTGAATTTCCAAACTGATACACTAACATGAAAGAGTTTCAGATAGTCTTCCATGCTATTCCCAAGACACCATCTATGTTAGAGGAACAACTCCTCTTAAATACAATGGACACACCTTGCTGGTGCTTCCAACGGATTGCCCAAATAATTCTTACGAAGTAGCCTATTTCAATCAACATACCTTTATATTAATGGCCAACGAATGAGATCTCATCCTAAATGTTGAAGTATCTCCTACTCTTTAGGCTTTGTAAGACCTAGGGGGGTAATTCTTTGCAATATTTAAGGATATGTAACAAATTAAAATGAATATTGCAGAATTGCAAATGATTTAATAAATTTCAACTAGGTGGCCTATATTAAAATTTGAATTGGCTAGGTCCATGAATATTTAACACAACTTTGTGCAATTGAGAGCAAATTATAACTCTAATCCTACTCCTAATAACAAAAAAGGGAAAATGAATTTAATATTGTTGAAATGATATCTAAAATTCACTCAAGGCTTCAAATACTAGTGCCTAATTCAGGACAACAAATTCAAAAATTTCACATCTATGTGATAATTCAACCATTTAAGCCTCTCATACTCACCTAACACGAGTATGAGCTTGCAAATCACTCCAAACTCTACTTATTAATCACTATTGTGTTCTAAAAACAATTGAAACACACTTACAAAATTTAACCCTTTCTTTAAAAGAAACTTATAAATATATTCCTCATCTACAACTAAACTTGTAGAGACAAATTACTACATCTTTAATGGAAACAATTCATGCATATCAAACGAACACAGAATGGGAGGCAATTTGGGGGTAATTTCTATTAATTCATATGTAATGGTTGATACATTCATAAAAAATACTCAGTTCTTGCTAGTTAATAACATTGTATTACTTAGACTGAAAAATATTCTATTCTACCCGCCCAAATATAAAAACTTGAAATTTCAGAACCCATTTGCAAGTGGCCTTGAATATCCTTTTATAGAAAAGAAGGGAGAAAACCAAGCTCCGGTCCAATTACATATGTGTTAAAATTTGATTCATTTAAATAGGAATATTCCATGGTACCTTTACATCTTCGTATATGATCAAAAATATTTACGTCCCTGAGGTGGGAAATGCAAAGATAACTGTCTTCTTACTCAAAATTGTTGTTGCATGGGCTTGCTGACGTAGCATACTAATGTGTCATATTTTTCAACTACTTGAAGAGAGACAAAAGTTGATGAAATGGCATGTATCAAGGTGCAACATGCATAAACCAAAAATAAAGGAAATCAGGAACAATTAAAAATAGGCCTTGTGGAATGACCAAGGCATTGGAATTTGTTTGATTGAAGAATCTATATTTTAGAAACAACCAGCTTCTTTAAATCTTCATAGTGTACCCATGATCTGTATGATCTAGCAAGGTCCCTACATACATAGATGAATTGTATCTAGAATATAGTCTATCCCTCCCTACATGGTGTCTCTGTTGGCATTTTTGTTTATTTATGTTGTGATTGTCATTGATGGACACACACTTGTATTGAGATCCCCTTTATATGTATGAGCTTGAGCTCAACCGGTATTTGTTCCAACGGGTATGTTGTATTCTAGTCTTTAGACTAGTGGTGATTTTGCAGAATGTGTTTCCTGGTCTGAAGCGGCATGTCAACCCCAAGTGGTTCGTAGATCCCAAGTGGTACAAGGGAGCAAAGTGGCACAACACATTCTTACTAGTCTTCATTTTTGTCAAACTGGCAACCGGTATTTTGTATGAACCAGTAATACTCTGTGATGAGTTACCAACTGGAATTTTGTGATGAGTTACCAATCCACTGATTGTTTGATGGTGCCGACACATTGACAGTGCTTTTTGTGTCATGTTACTGAGTATGTCTAGATTCATTAAACCTAGGAAATTGTAATGTAATCCTATTGGACCGACATGAAATCAGATTCCTTTAAAAGGACATCATGTCTAGGGTTTTAAATTGTTGCTGAAAGGGTTAATGTCATGCTAGGGTTTAAGGTGATTGTTGAGTTGTTGTAAGAATGATCTTATTTGAGAAGATCAAGTTGTAACTGAGAGAGAGTGAGAAGACTGAAGTAATGCTGGAATGCATTAACTATGAGCAATACTGGATCTAACCAAGCAGTTTGTGCTATTAGATAGATCAAACACTTGTTGATTACTCACATCTTTGACAAGTCTGTAGCCCTTAACCGGGTAGGCCTCAAAGTCTTTGTAAAATCCTCTAACAAGGTGGTTCACACCTATGAATCTAAAATCCTCTAACAAGGTAGTCTTTAATCAGACTTATCTCCTAATAGGGATTGAGATTCCTAATAGGATCTATTCTAGTGAAGAACATTGTAAGACCTTAACCGGTCTGGTTTCTATTCTATAGATAGTGACTTGTGAGTTCCATCTCACCGTGGTTTTTCCCAGTTGGGTTTCCACGTCAAATATCTTGTGTTATGGTTGTATTGATTTTGTGGGTGAATGCTTTATTCGCATTTTGGTTTGCATGTGTGGTAACCGGTCTATCTGCTAGACTATTTTACTGGTTTATCTTTAGACTGTGGAAGTGTTTTAGTGCAGTGATTTTTGGCATACTAATTCACCCCCCCTCTTAGTATTCATCAATTGGTATCAGAGCCTACCTTTCTATAAGTTTAACCACTTGGAAAGAGATATGGGGGAATACACCATGAGGGAACTTACTCAATGGCTCACTAAGTCTGAGCAAGCCTATGATGATCTTATGGTCAAATACAAGGCATGTCAAGCAAAAAGGAGAGAACATGCAGAAAAGTTGATGGAGATATCTGAAAGTAGTTCTGAAGATGAAGCTAATATGGAAGCCATGATAGTAGAAGTAAATAAGTTGAATGAATCAAACTCCAACCTGAGAAAGGAGTTGGAAGGACTAACTATTCGGTTTAGTCAAGAGCTTGAGAACTATAGGAAAGCTGAAGATTGGATAAAGGATAGAGATCATGAGATCTCCTAGTTGAAACAAGAGATTAGTGCACTGACTGCTCACCTTCATGAGAGCAGAATGGAAAAGGAAGACATGCAAGGTGTACTGAACATAGCCATCTCTGAAAATGCAAGTCTTATGGAGACAAATACTACTATTTCCAAAGAACTCTCTGAGTCAAAGGAAATACTTGCTAAGTTTGGCAAAAGTACTGTCAAGCTAGAGCAAAAGCTTGAGTCATCTAGACCGGCAAAGAATACCAATGGTCTTGGTTTCTCTGGACATGAGGAAGGAGAATCCTCAGGAACAAATGTTGAAGCATCAAAGAAGCAACCAGCACTCAAAGGAAAAGGTAAGCAAAAATTCAAACCTATTTGCTTTAACTGTCTTAAAGAAGGACACATTGCCAATGTATGTAGGAGAAAAGCCTACAATAATTTTCCATATTTTATCAACAATGTACTTAGATCCAATAAGTTTAATGATCATTGTTATGCATGCAACAAGTTTGGACATAGAGCATGTGAATGCAGGTCTGTGATGGATAACACTGGAAGATATCCTCAAAGGACCCAAGGAACTGGTCCTAAACCTGTTGTGAACCAGAACCACAACTGGTTTAATGTCTTCAATCATCGGTCAAGAAGCGGTGGCCATCAAGCGGCAACCAGATGGAGAGAAAATTATATGATCTATCATGGTCATGGTCACACTATTGCAACATGTAGAAGGAAGAATGGAAACATGTATAATGGACCTTGGAGAGCACCTGTACTTGTTTGCTATCACTGCAACAAATCGGGTCACATTGCAAGATTCTGCAGAAGCAAAAAAAGTATATCTGATGATATACCGATCACTCAGGAAGGAGAAATCAATGTTGAAAAAGTTCAAGGGGACATGAACAAAACCTGGAGGAAGAAACCAACAATGTTGGAAGAGGAACCGGTTTCTGCACCTAGTGTGGAAATATCAGAACCGGCAAACTAAGCCTCAAAGGCTTAGGGGGAGCAAATGGCGAAATGATTTCGAACCCCCAGTTTACACCAGTAAAAGACCTTAACCGGTATGCGATACCTGTCGCTTGGCACAAGACCGGAAATGGTAGAAAGGCAAATTAGGGTTTATGCCCTAATAGAGGAGCATTAATGGTGGTAGGTGAGAGACATGTATAAAAGCCTATTTCAAATCATTTCTCACTATCTGTTTTCGAGCGAAGAAAAGTTTTCAAGTGCAGAGCGAAGAAAAGGCGATTTGAGCTAAGCTTTCAAGAAATTGATAAACCTTGAAAGAGATTCAAATCCAGTTTGCAAGCGGTAGTGGAGAACACAAAGCGGTGATTTGGCAACCGACGGAGAGTGGAGTGAAGCAGAATTAGGAAGCCCTAAATTCACGTTTGAAAGGTATATTTTTTGTTCTTGAAATACTCTACAATGGCTTCCGCATCTCATACCAGTTTGAGTACATCCATAGAGTCGGAAAGTTTTATTCAGAGGAAGTCCAAATATAATGCCTTATCACAAGTTCTGACTGGAGTCATAGTTGAAGAGGGAATTTCTAATTATATTGATTGCAAAATAGAAGACCTAGGGTCCTTAGCTATTCACACTCAGTTAGGTCTATTTTGTGGCAAGGACAAAAAGATAAAATTGGAGTTTAGTATCTTAGAGAAGAAGAAATTCCATAATGCAGTATTTTTTCTAGAAGATTTTACGGAGGATCACATAAGGATCATTTTGAGCAGAGTCCACAGTGACAAGATGTACCTAGAGAGGATGCATGATATTACGCCTCAGGCAATTCATGCAGTCACCAGTTTTTGTAACACAGGGGAAGTGCCAGCCTTGAGAAAGGTGAGCAAAACTGAAATAGCCAAGCTCACTGGTTCAACAAGTGACTCACGGGGTATGACAATTAATCCTATCAAGGATGATCTGGTGAAATACACCTGCATGGTGATAGGCTACAAAACATTTTTAGCCAGTAGGATTAATTTTGTATCTGCTGTAGTGATAAATGTCGCTTATCAGATGATTAAAGAGGATGCATCTTTTGACTTATGCACCAGTATGTATAAGCAACTCCTGTTGAATCTAAAGGCAATCAAGCAGGACAATGCACTGATATTCAAGTTTGGACAACTATTGGTAGGGTTGTTCTTCTATTTCCAAGGCTACTTTCTTGGTGTAGGAGATGTCCAGTGGTCTCCTGACCAACCGGTAACCAAGCAGATAAAGGAAAGCGTACAAGCCATTGGAACTAGTTACCCTAAAGTACTGAACAAATATTTCGATGAGTTCAGAAGAAAGATGAGTCAAAGGGTAAGAATCTCAGGTGATATAGTGAAGAAATACGAAGATCACATCTATTTCACCATTCAGGTGGACAAATTTTTAATGGAGGCTGTTGAGCCTAGAATGGAGGAAGTGGAGCCAATGGGCTATGAGGTTATGTATGACATGCTGGAAGGGTATACCTCAACCCTTATTGCCTTGCCTCTTGATCCAAAGGCTAAAAGGATCGAAACCTACTTGGAGAGGATTGCATAGCTGAAGAACCATCGGTTAAGAAAGGAAAAAAATTGGCAACAAAGAAAGCCAAGGCAGTGCCTGCAGCATCGGCACTGGCTACCACTGCAACTCCAAGAGTGACCAAGTGGTCACGGACAAAGAAGAAAGTGGAGGTAACATTGGAAAAAGTATTTGAAAGAAAAAGGAAGACTAAGACAAATGAACCAGACTCCGAAGAAACTGAGTCTGATGAAAAGCCAAAGAAGGCCAAACAGACAAAGAAGATGAAGAAGAATGAACTAGCAGCATCCGCACCTGTAAATATTGACATCTCCTCATACAAACCTTTGACACATTTTCAAAGGATAGTTAAGCATATTAGGAGAAAATTACTTCATGATTTAGTAGACTATTATGATGATTTTAGTGATGAGGAGAAGGAAGAAATATTACAGGAATTCATTATTTATTTGTGCAAAAATGACCGGTTGCAATCAGAGATTAAATCTCAAACACTGGCTTCTTTATTTAAAGCATTAGATAATAAATGGTGCATTGCCATTGAAAAGGAATAGGAGATAAGGGAGAAAATCTTTTCACAGTACTTTCCCGACCTCTCAAATTCAGAATTGTTTGATGTATTGGATCAAAATAAAGGTCTCTTCTTCACAAGGAGAAGAAGACACTCACTGTTGGAGGGAAGAATTGATGATGTAGAAAAAGACACTCATCAGCACATGAATCATGCTTTTCTAGCTCACAAAGCACGAATGGCCAACCTCCAAGCGGAAAAAGAACTGGTTATTTCCAAACCGGATGAGGTTTTTGATGAGGAAGGAAACCTGGTTGAAAAACCAATCGACACTATTGATGTCGATGCCCTGGATGTAGAAGATGTCACTTAGGACATATCTTCTGAGGAACTGAATAGGGGCAACAAGCCGAACAGGGTGGTGAGTAGGCTAAGGACACACAGGAAGAGAAGAAGAGGGATGAAGATGAGAAAAAGAAGAAAGAGGAAGAAAAGAGAAAAGAGGAAGAGGAGAAATGAAAAGATGAAGAGAAGAAGAAGGAAGAAGATGATAGGAAGAAGAAAGAAGAAGAGGATAAGGAAGAAAAGAAAAAGAAGGAAGAAGAAGAGAATAAGAAGAAGGAAGAGGAAGAGAAGAAGAAGAAGGAAGAGGAAGAATAGAAGAAGAAGGAAGAGGAAGCACAGAAGAAGAAGGAAGAGGAAGCTAAGAAGAAGGAAGAAGCGGAGAAGAAGAAGAAAGAAGAGGAAGACAAGAAGAAGATGGAAGAGGAAGAAAAGAAAAAGAGGGAAGAGAAAGAGAAAGAAGAGAAGGATAGGAAAAAGAAAGAAGTAGAGAAAAGGAAGAAGGAAGAAGGAAGAAGCAGACAAGGCAGCTGAAGCAATGAAGAGCACACAGGTGGAGACTCCTAAGGCAACCTAGAGCCAAGCCAAACCGGTTGATATCTCAAGTCCTATTGATCTCCAATCTACAAGTGATTCGAAGCTTATATAGAGCATCAAGGTTGCCCAAGAGCACCTTGAAATCATTCACAGGAAAAAGGAATAGGATATTATTCAGGCGGTAGTAGACACCCTTACCGGTTTAATCCCCGGTACTAATCTTCCAGACACTGAATCATCACTAGCACAACTCAAACTACTATGTACTATAGTGGATGATCAGGTGCAGAGCCTGGAAGAAGCAGTTGAGGCCAATGTCAAGAAAGAGCACCAAAAGGCTCTTAATATTGCTCTAGTGAAAAAGATGAATGAGCTTAGGATTGAACTGTTGAAAGACCAAAAGGACATAAGGAATGCCTTGGATGAGGGAAACTTGCTACTCAACAAAATATATCAACCTCATCTGTTCTGCAATGATGTGCTAGCCAAGAAGCAAAAGCTTCAAACGGACTTACAATCCTACTTGGGTACATTTAAGACACCTTATGATTCCTTTGCAGCATATGGGCAAACCGTTCACCGGTTCCAGATCCAGTCTGCCAAGATGGAGCAAGAGATCAGTACATGGCCTAGGGATTTGCAGGAGCTTCAACTGGTTTTACTTCCATGACTGCAAATTCTTCAGAAGTGTTATCTGAACCTGGATGCCCTGACAGTCACATAGGAACTGAGCACAGTTGATGCCATGGAGGAATAGGTATCCCAGATGCAAATAGAGAAAGAAGTGGCAACCTCCCTACTTGAGTCCTGGTCTCTATCCATGAAACAATTTTTGTAGGACTATAAATCAGTTTTTGACAAGTATTATTCATTATTGTCATAAACTTATATATATATATATATGGAAATAGGGTTATTCAATAGTACTTTATCATTGTTGGCAAAGGGGGAGAAGTATCTAGTTTCTGGTTTTAAAATTTTTATCTTCTGACACAAGGGGAGAAGTATCTGGTTTTGAAATTTTGATATATGTTTTGATATATGCTATATGCTCTGATATCTCAATGATTATGCTCTGTATGCAAAATTGCTATACACTGTGTTGATTAAGGGATAGTGTATATGCTTAGGGGGAGCAACTTTGTTTATGGCAAGTTTTTTTTGTTGTAAAACACTTAGATGACAAAATTTTATTTTCCTAAGTGTTGCCATCAATGCCAAAGGGGGAGATTGTTGGCATTTTTGTTTATTTATGTTGTGATTGTCATTGATGGACACACACTTGTATTGAGATCCCCTTTATATGTATGAGCTTGAGCTCAACCGATATTTGTTCCAACCGGTATGTTGTATTCTAGTCTTTAGACTAGTGGTGATTTTGCATAATGTGTTTCCTGGTCTGAAGCGTCATGTCAACCCCAAGTGGTTTGTAGATCCCAAGGGGTACGAGGGAGCAAAGCGGCACAACACATTCTTACCAGTCTTCATTTTTGTTAAACCGGCAAACGGTATTTTGTATGAACCGGTAATACTCTGTGATGAGTTACCAACTGGCATTTTGTGATGAGTTACCAATCCACCGATTGTTTGACGGTGACGACACATTGATGGTGCTTTTTGTGTCATGTTACTGAGTATGTCTAGATTCATTAAACCTAGGAAATTGTAATGTAATCCTATTGGACCAACATGAAATCAAATTCCTTTAAAAGAACATCATGTCTAGGGTTTTAAATTGTTACTGAAAGGGTTAATGTCATGCTAGGGTTTAAGGTGATTGTTGAGTTGTTGTAAGAATGATCTTATCTAAGAAGATCAAGTTGTAACTAAGAGAGAGTGAGAAGATTGAAGTAATGTTGGAATGCATTAACTATGAGAAATACTGGATCCAACCAAGTAGTTTGTGCTATTAGATAGATCAAACACTTGTTGATTACTCACATCTTTGACAAGTCTGTAGCCCTTAACCGGGTAGGCCTCAAAGCCTTTGTAGAATCCTCTAACAAGGTGGTTCACACCTGTGAATCTAAAATCCTCTAACAAGGTACTCTTTAATCAGACTTATCTCCTAACAGAGATTGAGATTCCTAACAGGATCTGTTCTGGTGAAGAACATTGTAAGACCTTAATCGGTCTGACCTTAACCGGTCTGGTTTCTATTCTGCAAATAGTGACTTGTGAGTTCCATCTCACTGTGGTTTTTCCCAGTTGGGTTTCCATGTCAAATATCTTGTGTTATGGTTGTATTGCTTTTGTGGGTGAATTCTTTATTCGCATTTTGGTTTGCATGTGTGGTAATCGGTCTATTTGTTAGACTATTTTACCGGTTTATCTTTAGACTATGGAAGTGTTTTAGTGCAGTGATTTTTGGCATACTAATTCACCCCCCCTCTTACTATTCATCAGTCTCTACCTTCATGCTTTGCATGTACAATATTGCTTGTACCACTCCATAACTGTTAACTCATCAGACCACTAGAATTCTTAGAGTAACTGTACTTTAGCTGAGATTTCCATGGTTATATTGTCAAGGATGGAATTAGTATTATTGATAAATTTTTTGTAGCCTGTGTTCAACTCTATAATTTTATCTAGGGTGCTATTAAAGACACCCATCTATAATTTATTTTCTTCATCTACCATGAAAATAATTAGTGTCACACACCATTCCAAACTCATTTATCTATTATTTAAAGTCCTTCAAATTTCCATTATGTTTGTGTATCTTTGGGATAGACCAGTGTGTTAAGGACTGAAAGAATTCCAATCTACTCTTTATCACTTTCTCTTTTGTTTCAAAAAAAGGAAATTCCTCAACTAACAAAGTGATCATCTTGTCAATAGGCTATATCCAAGGAGGAACTATTGATGCATATGGTGTGGCCAAAACTAAGGTATTAAATATATGACCACCTTTCAAAAAGTGGTTTCAATATTGGTATAATCTCTGTACACACCTTCTCCTCTTGTAGAAGGGCATGATATGCTTTGTGCACTTGTTCAATCGTTCCTAGTATCTTTCAAAATATATGATTCAAATTGATTATCATGACATTTGCAACCTTTTCCTTTGCAATTTTTCTAGCATGGTGCAGTGCTTCATCCATGATATCTAATTTGCCTGCATAATGATTGAGCTTGTCATTCAATATGCTTACCTCATCTGTAGAAGATTCACCTTGAGTCATTTTTGGAGGGTGGTATAGACATATGCAATGCCTGCAAGAGTAGGAGGCTTCTCAATGATTCCTAGGGATTTCTTCAATCTCATATTTTCCATATAAGCTTTATTGTATGCATCATTTAAACTAATATGTATTTTCATAAAATCATCCATTCTCTTTTGTTGGTCCCTTGCTCTAGCCTAATAAAACATGGTAGTGTGCAAAGCGATAGTGGCAGCCTCTAATGCATATGTATCCTTCAAATTTCTCACTACTGCATTGCCCACTATCTCCTCAACACCATGAAGCAAATTTGGCTTATCTATCCTTGGTACCTTTGTCCAATGTGCCAATGCTTTGAGGGTAGGGTTATATCTAGTTACCCTTACTCCTTTTACACTATCAAACTCTGCAATAAACATATGATCTTATTTTTTGATCTGATCCAATAAGAAAACCTCCTCAAGATCCCAATTTGGAACTAAAATCATTCCACTTTCCTTCATGATCTTCTTTGCCTCTTCAGGTGTTATGTCAATGTCATCAAGGTTGATGTGTGATACCTCCTCCTCTGAAGATTCATTTAACTTTATCTATAACCAAAAGCTTTTGAACTTAATATATTTAATGAAATCATGATCAATAATGAATTGCATCTCCAATCATCTGTTCATCCTCCACTTGCTCCATAGGAATAACATTTGGTAGTTTTATCCTATCTTCTACTTGTTCTCCTTGTTCCTCATTATCATCAGTTTGGAAGGGGGCAATGGTTGATCAAGTTCTTGTTCATATATGGTTCTCAACACCTCACTTGCTAGATCTTCTAATTCTTTTCCTTCCTCTCCACCCACTTCTTGTATTACCACATTATGTCGAGGCTCAATCCTAGGCCTTTTAGATTAGGGTTGTGATACTTGACCACCTTCCTCTAAAATTATTTCTCTTTGTCAACATTTGCCTCCTTTGCTGGTAGCTCAGGCCTTTCTTATACTGGAGGTACAATAGCAAGTTTTTGACCATAGAGTGACTCAAAATTGTTAATAATAAGATTCATTATTTGAATCTGTCTGTCATGCCCAAACTTTTGGGCAAAACTGGAACAACAAATTTTTTTTTTTTGAACAACATAAACTCATAAAATAGTCTACATTAAAATGAAATCAATTGAGTTTTGTCTTAACTAAGATGTAAGTAGAATTGTTCACTAACATTGGATTAGTTAACTCACTCATAAAAGCGACATTAATGAATGAGGAATAATTATTCCCTAAGAGGGTCCTCACAATTTAATTAACCTAATTAAATTGCCGCTAATTAAAGTCAAGGGAAAATTAAATATCTAAATTGCATTTAAATTATTCCGGGCTAACTAAATAATGATGCGGATATCTTAAATCTAAAGTTTAATTAATCGAGCACACACAAAATTCATTATTTATATTTAGCCAATAAGGTTTCAAAATTAATAATGTTATTTGCCAAATAAATCTAATTTTTACTATAGCCAATTTTAATTTCCCCTAAACCTTCAAATTTCGACGATTAAATAATCTGGCCAAAATTGGCCTCGTAGGTTAAAGATTCGCATAAAATAATTAATAATTCTCATTTATAAATTCCCCCAAATTAAATTTAACTTGACGTCCATATTTAATTAAATACAAAAATTATCTATGAAATGTCCTTATTAATGATCCATGATAAAATTACGTCAATAATTGCGATATTAGAGCTATATAAAATTAATCCCCCAATTTAAAATTCTGCTAAAAGTGAAAAGGGGTCTAATTATTACTTACGCGTTCATTAATTAATAAAAAAAAAAATTAATAGGTTTTCAACTTAACCTCTTATATATATATATATATATATATATATATATATCAACAATTGGATAAACAAATCTAAATTTATACCCATTCATACATATTATTATTTTTTTTTATAAATTAACACAACTATACCAACTAAATATATTATTTTGACTTACAAATAAACCCTGTTTAAAAATTATAATAAAAACTAAAATTTAAATCTTTCTTCTATTTTTCTATGCTAACCCTAACCCGAATATGGGCTAGGGTTGAATTACTAACATACTCTTATTTTTAATATGCTAACCCTAACCCAAAAATTGGGTTAGGGTTGCATATTCTTATTATTTAAAAATCCTTTCTTTCTCTTTTGCTTTTACCCTAACCCGAAATGGGGTTAGGGTTTAATATTTTATTTTTTTTGTGAGTGTGTGTGTGTTGCAAGTACGATGGCCATGGAGGCAGCGTTTATTTTTTTTTTGTTGCAGGGCCAAGCACGAAGGGGGGAACTGTGGTGGTTCTAACACCACACGGGGGGAGGGGGGGTAATGGCTTCCCACAGGGACAACCGCAGTTGTGCCTATGGGTCACGGCCCACAGTGCGGTTGCACTGCCATTGTGGAGCACCACCCACAGGGGATGGCCGAAGCCGCCCCCTCTATGGGTTGCGGCCCACAATGCAGTCATGGCGGGTCGCTGCCCACAGCGCGAGCCGAAGGCACCAAAGGTAACACATTTTTTTTGTTATTTTATTTTATTTTAATTAAAGCTAAGGGTATTAGGTTAGTTTTCTCCCTTTTTTTTATAAAAATATTAACTGGCAAGGATATCATAAAGAAAACATACAACATTTAAATGGATGTAGCTTTTTTTTGAATGATTTAATTTAACAAGAACATATTAATTCATAACCTCAATTTATTCATAATATCACATATCTAAACTAACCATTTTCTTTTCAAAATAACTTAGCATAGTGAAGATATTTTGTTCTCATTGTCTAAGGCTAAATATGTATTTTCATTTTCTTTTCTAAAATGCCTTAAAATAGATAATACCATAACTAACTTTTAGATTATTTTTCCTAGATTAATTTCTACAATGTTTCAACAGGAAATAAAAGTGACAGTAATAAATATAACTATAGCAGCATTTAAATATTCCAGAAAAAAAACACTTAACACATTCTCATTTCTCTTTCTGCATCTTTTTTTTTTCTTTATATAAATTACAGAGATAATAGATGACAAAATTTAGTTACATGATAGATTTAAATAAAAGACAACAACACAATACATTTCCTTTCCCTTGCACTTTATACAAAATAGATTTAACCAAATGCATTCTTTTTTTTATTCATTTTAAATGATCCTTACATCAATAAAATACATCTTAAGGCACAGTCAATATTACAGATTTCTAAATCATTACAATATCATTAAAACAGAAAAACTCCTTCCTTTCCCTTCTTTTCTTTTCAACAAAATACAATATTACATTCTTTTTTCTTTCTGTAACTAAAGTAAAATCTGCAACTCCTAGCTTTCTTTTCCAAGCAACCTGCATTCAAAACTTAAGACTATGACCATGGGGTGCTCACCTCCCAGCCTAGGCTTACTAGAAGCCACCCTTGAGCTTGGAGAACCAGGTCCTAGATGGGTTGCACTCAAGCAAACACAAACAAGCAAGGGGAAAAACTCAACAAACACATTCCCATCCCAAAGCTGAAACTTCATCATATAATGTGATGTTTTACAAGGGTGGAAGTGGACCAAATACCTTGAGGAGGTCTTCAAGATAATAGATCATAGCCAACTTATGGCAAACAATAACACCACAAAAATCCATCTCAACCCAACATCCTTATGAACCCCAAGGGCATACATGCCATATTTTCTCCCCTTATGACCCCTGAATGCATAAACAAGACTATGCAGCAAGGGTCACATACACAAACCCTTGAGATCACTCTCATAATGAGAGTCTCTCACTCTAAATCTTTCAAACTCCTTCCATCCCCAAGACCATTCTACCCTCCCAAGGGTAGAAGGCCTTGGATACTCCCAAAACACAAGAAAATGCATACAAGAAAATAAATACAAAAAAGATCACATAATATTTTTCACAAAGGAATACAAAGAAAGAAACATTTAAATTCAAGCAATCCTACAACAACTTTCCAAACATACAAGTAAGAATAAGCACCAACCTTTAATCTGCCAAGGGGTTTCTAGGGATAGCTTGGAGAAGAGCAGCCCAATTCCACAAATCTTTTTCTACAACACAGCCGAAATTCCTATTCTAAAACTGGTTTTTTCTTCTAAAATTGTCAAAATCTCCAAAGATGGAGAGTGGGTGATTAACTCACTAAGTCTCAATCTCTAGCCTAAGAAGGCTTCTCTCACTCCTTTCAACCTCTTGGATAGAGTGAGAGACTCCCATTAGTTGGTCTTCCCTAGGTCTTACACACTCCCTAAC
The DNA here is from genome assembly GCF_030272615.1 of Cryptomeria japonica. Classification (NCBI taxonomy): domain Eukaryota; kingdom Viridiplantae; phylum Streptophyta; class Pinopsida; order Cupressales; family Cupressaceae; genus Cryptomeria; species Cryptomeria japonica. The sequence goes on along the minus strand of NC_081412.1, from coordinate 393,458,366 downwards.
CAAGGTACCTCAAGAAGAGGAATGTAATGGGGAAGAGGAATGACACAAACCAAGAAGGTTATGTAACCAAGGATGGCACTCCTAAAGATGAAATTCGGCCATCTACGAAAAACCACTTTTTTGGGTGGTTAAACAAGTCCTAGGGGAAGGACACATAGCCAAATTTGGCCTTCACCCATAGGTACCTCATGAGGCCCAATAAAAATGCCCCAAAACTGACTCTAGGAGTTGATTTAACCCTTTGAAAGTCCACCTAAAGTTAACCTACGGGTCAACTCTGAGTTGACCCTCCCTATGGCTCACTATGCTAGATTTCTTGGAACCTTCAAGAATAATTTGGAAATATATCAATTAAACAAAAAGTAAATCTCTCAAAAAGGTGACATGACAATTGCCAACACAACATACAACATGTGTGTCAAGTGACACTACAAAATAATTCCACATCACAAATACACACATGGCAATTGTCCCTTGAATGATTTAAACAATTTAATAAATCCAATTTACACTTGTGTAAACATTTTACGTTTACGAATAAAATACGATACATATGGGGTGTTGTCTCTCCAAATAGACAACCCCTGGTTTTACGAACGTACATAGGCCTAGGCTTGATTCTCCATAATGTTTCCATGGTCACATGGATAATTTCCTACGCATCTCAATTACACATTAGTAATTTCCAATAGTCTCATATAATATTAAACCACATAAATAAGAATACACATCAATCACTCTGCATACAATTGACATCATACAATTCAATTTTCCATATATCAAAGCAAATCCACATAAGCAATTATCATAGTCCTCATAAACTTAATCCATTCATAAGATATGCATCATATTTCTAGCATCCTAATAAAGTCCTGCAAATCAAATAATGACATACATCATCTCAATGTTATCCTATTCTAGAATCATATAAAATATTATATCCACAAAGCATAGAAATGAAGCATCAATATATCAATGTTATCAAATTCCTGGGATCATATAAAGTTCTATATCCATAATGCATAAAAATAAAGCATCCATAATAGTTCCAACATGAAAATCATTGAAATGCTAGGATGGGTTAGGGTAGGGCCTCACACCCTCCCCCTCTAGGCATGAACTTCCTCCTGGAGTTCATCAAAAAGATGGGGGTACTGTGATCTCATACGTGCTACATCCTCCCATGAAGTTGTAACCTCATCATAGCAATCCCACTAGACCCTAACCTGGTCTAGCTTTCAACCTCGAAGGGCCAACGTCCAGCAAGCCAAAATGCGAATGGGTTCCAAAGCTAGCTGCCCGTTCAACTCCACCTCCAAGGCATCCCAATCTAAAATATGAGACTCATCATAGATATACTTCCTTAAAACTGAAACATGAAACATATCGTGGATGCGTGATAGGCTAGGTGGCAAAGTTAGGCAATAAGCAACTAGTCATATCCTCTCAAGGATCTCAAATGGTCTAACAAAGTGAGGTGTGAGCTTAGAACCCTTTCCATGATGGATTGGACTATTATGTGGTTGCACTCTTAGAAAAACTCTATCCCCAACCATGTGACTCCGGTCTATCCTCTTTGCATCTACATACTTCTTTTGCTTATCTTGTGCCTCTCTAAGGCACTGTCTAATCAAAATTACCTACTGCTCCATATCATGAACTATCTCAGGACCTATGGCCACTCTATCCTCAATACAGTCTCAACTCAAAGGTGTCCTGCAAGGTCTGCCATATAAAGCCTGATACAGTGGCATCCCCAAAGAAGTGTGATGCCCATTGTTATAGGCAAACTCTACTAAATGAAGGTACTCCTCCCATTTGGTCTGATGATCCATGACGTACATGTGGAGCATATCCTTTAACACCTGGTTAACCCACTCTTTCTGTCCATCCATTTTCGGATGATAGGTTGCACTGAAGTTGAGCTTGGTGCCCATTGCTGCCTGTAATGCCTTCCAAAAGGAAGAAGTGAAGAGGGAATCCCTGTCAGAAATAATCTTGCATGGAATGCCATGAAGCTTGATAATGTCTCACAAGAACACCTGTGCCACTGCTGGTGTTGTGAAGGTAGTCCAAACTGGTGAGAAGTGGGCCACTTTGGTCAACTTGTCAATTATCACCAAGATAGCATCATGGCGATGGGATGACATGGGAAGACCAATGATGAAATCCATCGATATAGTATCCCACTTCCACTCTGGTATAGCATGAGATTGGAGCAACCCACCTGGATGGCGGTGGTCCGCCTTGGCTCTCTGACACTCAAGGCATCGGGCTGCTAACTCAGCAATAAGCTATCGCATACCTGGCCAATGATATAATTGCCTCAAGTCTGCATGCATCTTCTTAACCCTGGGATGCACTGCATAAGGAGTTCTATGAGCCTCCATGACAATGAAATCTCGCAATCCCCCAGGAGAAGGTACATAGATGCGCCCTCTATGGCATAATAGTCCATCGGACTCTAAAGAGTAATCCACATACTTCCCCTCCAGCGTCTCCTGAGATTGAATCATCTGACAAACCTCTACATACCATCCATCCTCTGGTAACTGCTGCAATATATGGTCTCTCAAATCTATGCTCATAGATATGGAGTATACCTCATGTTGTCTCCTACTCAAGGCATCTGCAACTACGTTCTCTTTCCCCTTGATGTAGTGAACATCAAAATCATATTCGCATAGAAACTCCATCCATCTCCTTTGACAGGCATTAACATTAGCTTGGGTGAAGATGTACTACAAACTCTGATGGTGTGAATGAAGCTCGAAGTGATGACCAGAAAGGAAGTGTCTCCACCTCACAAGTGCATGTACTACTGCTACAAGCTCTAGGTCATGCGTAGGGTAGTTAAGCTCGTGTGTCTTAATTTTCCTAGACTCATAAGCTATAACTTGACCCTCCTGCATAAGGACTACTCCTAATCCATCCAAGGAAGTATCTGTGCATACCATGAAATCAGTCATGGGGTCTGGCACAATGAGGATAGGTGCACTAGTGAGTGCCCTTTTCAGATCTTGAAAATCCCTCTCACACCTCTTTGTCCACTCGAATTTCTTTCCCTTTTGTTGGAGGGATGTAATGGGATGCACAACTCTAGAAAATCCCTCAATGAAGCATCTGTAGTATCCTACTAAACCCATGAAGCTCCTAACCTCTGTCACATTGGTTGGCGCTAGCCAATCCATAATAGCTCTAATCTTTGATGGGTCAACTAAGATCCCATCACCAGATATAACATGCCCAAGTTACTTGACTTCTGATCTAAAGAAAGCACACTTCGACAAACTACCAAGCAACTGGTTGTCCCTCAAACATTGCAAAACCTACCTCAAATGCTCCTCATGCTCCTTCTCATTCCGAGAATATATCAATATGTCATTGAGAAACACAATCAAAAATTGGTCGAGGAAAGTGCAAAATACCCCATTCATGAGACTCATGAATACAACTGGAGCATTCGTAAGACCGAATGGGACCATAGTGAACTCATAGTGGCCATATCTGGTGTGAAATGCGGTCTTGTGGATATCACTCTCCGCAATCCTCAATTGATGATACCCTGACTTTAGATCTATTTTGGAAAACACTTTAGCACCCTGAAGCTAATCAACCAAGTCATTGATCCTAGGAAAGGGAAAATGGTTCTTGATGGTTACTTTGTTCAGTTGTCTGTAATCCATGCATAACTGAAGGAACCCATCCTTCTTCATGAAGATGACTGGTGCGCCTCAAGGGGAGACACTAGGATGAATGTGACCCTTCTCTAAGAGTTCCTCTAGCTACATCTTGAGCTCATTAAGCTCATGTGTGGTCATCCTATAAGGTTCTCTCGAAACTGGCTCGACTCTTGGTCCCAGATCTATGTGGAAGTCAATCTCTCTGCTAGGTGGCATACCAAGTAGCTCGGCTGGAAACACATCTGCAAAATCCTCAAGGATGGGATGATCATCTAGGGAAGGCTCCTTCTCATTTTCTTCCTCTCTATCACTGATGGTGATAGAAAAAAAATGGCATCCCTTTCACACACTCCGCTTAAGCTGCATAGCGGAAATCATATGAAGAGACACATGCCTCTGAGTCCCAGTGATTACTATGGGAGCACCATGATAATCCTCACACTCGATCTTTTTCAAGCGACAATCCATCTTAGCTCTGTGGGTGTAAAGCCAATCCATGCTAAGTACGATGCCATAAGATTCAAGTGGTGTAACTCTAAGGTCTATTAAGGTGGTGGTATTACTAATCTGGAGTGGACATCCCCTAACCTCTAAGTCCACTGACACTCTAGCCCCTGATGCTAACTCCACTTCTCAACTGACACCTTGCCTAACTGCCAATAGCCCGCAATGCTCCACAACTAATGGAGTTATAAAGGAGTCAGTATCTCCTGAGTCAAATAATATAGAAATACCAATACCTCTAATCATACCTACAGTCTTAATGATTGTGGCCTGGTGCTCTGCCTGGCAGTTGTCAACCATTGTGAAGACCCTATGGGACTTGCCCATATCTCCAACTGTAGACTCTGATGCTACCATCCTCTGACTACCTGCCATCTGACTCTACGAACACTCTCTCGCCATGTGCCCCATGGCTCCACATGTGAAACAAGCACCACATGCCTGAAACTGTGTGCCCTGAGGCCTAGAGAAAGGCTACCCACCTGTCATGTTCGAACTAGTGTACCCACCCCAGGAGGACTATTGAGTCTGTGTCAAAGGTGTGTATGTACCATGTGCTCTTTGGTCACGCCTAGGACCCTGTGAATGCCACTACTTGGGCTTGGAGCCCTACTATCCCTGAGGGGGCCTCTGCCTCTGACTCTGCTATGACTGTTGTGGAGGAGAGGGTTTATAGGACCCAATGCATTTATGTGGTTTCCTTTCCAGTGGGGTTTCTGAAACCCGAAAGACTAGGGTGCCGGGTTTCGGTTCTGAAACCGATCCCTCGTGTCTTGTGGCCTGACCTGAATCTTCTCGGCTATCAAGGCCTTCTCCATGGCAACCTGAAGGCTCCTTAGAGTGGCCATCCTCATCGGTCCTGCTATCCTGGCATTAAGTCCCCTGATAAAATGGTTGATGAGAAGCTTCTCATCCTTCAAGTAATCCACATAAGGTAGGAGCTCAATGAACTTGCTCTTGTATTGGGTCACTAAGAGACCCTTTTGCTAGAGGTCGTGGAACTCATCTATCCTATGCTGCCTGAAGTGCTCTGGCAGGTATCTCTCCCTGAACCTCTTTGTGAAGATAGCCCATGTGAGGGTGTCTATAGCTAGGCCACACTTGTATTCCTCCTGTCTCCACCATATTGAGGTCGTCGCTCTCAAAAGGTGGACTGCAACTCGTGCCTTCATATTGCTTTCGTAAGAACGTAATGCAAAGCACCGATCTAGTCTCAAAATCCAAGCCTTAGCTTCTACCCCATTGTTAGATCCCCCAAAAGATGGTGGCTGGAGGCACAAAACCTCTCTGATCAGATCTCCTGGATCTTGACGTTTTCTCTCAATATAAACAGGTGCGGCCAGTGGAGGTGGTCCAGGTAGGTGAATGGACTCAGGCTCATGCTCAGCCTGGCCCTCTAAGGAATTCAGAGGTGGACTCCTCCTTTGTTCCCTAAATGCCGATCTATGGCTCCCTGAGTTCTGGTTCTCTGCATGACGGTCGACTGCTGGAAGCCTATCTTGAACTATCCCAATCAAGTTCTCAAGTGCTAATAAGATGTCTCGGTTTGGGTCAACCGGTGGTTCGGGAGGGGCCTTTAGGTTCCCTTCAAGAACCGGTTCCTCCCTCTTAACATCTTCACGTGTCATACGTGTATGCCTAGGGCCCCTTCCGCGCTTGCAAGCTTGTCACGTAGTCAGAGGCATCCTTATGAGAAAATAAAATAAAATAAAATAAAAAAATAATTTTTGGGGAAAAATTTAATTAATTAAATAATCAAAGCAAAACATAACGGAGAAAGGTTCTAGTGTTGGAAACCTTGCTCTGATACCAAAATGTCATGCCCAAACTTTTGGGCAAAACCAAAACAACATTTTTTTTTGTTTTTGAACAACATAAACTCACAAAATAGTCTACATTAAAATGAAATCAATTGAGTTTTGTCTTAAATAAGATGTAAGTAGAATTGTTCACTAACATTGGATTAATTAACTCACTCATAAAGGTGACATTAATTAATGAAGACTAATTATTCCCTAAGAGGGTCCTCGCAATTTAATTAGTTAATTTAATTAACATAATTAAATTGTCCCTAATTAAAGTCGAGGGAAAATTAAATATCTAAATTGCATTTAAATTATTTCGGGCTAACTAAATAATGATGTGGATATCTTAAATCTAAAATTTAATTAATCAAGTTCACACAAAATTCATTATTTATATTTAGCCAATAAGGTTTCAAAATTAATAGTATTATTTGCCAAATAAATCTAATTTATACTATAGCCAATTTTAATTTCCCCTAAATCTTCAAATTTTGACAATTAAATAATTTGGCCAAAATTGGCCTCGTAGGTTAAAAATTCGTATAAAATAATTAATAATTCTCATTTACAAATTTCCCTCAAATTAAATTTAACTTGACGTCCATATTTAATTAAATACAAAAATTATCTATGAAATATCCTTATTAATGATCCATGATAAAATTACATCAATAATTGCGATATTAGAGCTATATAAAATTAATCCCCCAATTTAAAATTTCGCTAAAAGTGAAAAGGGGTCTAATTATTACTTACGTATTCATTAATTAATAAAATAAAATTTAAATAGGTTTTCAACTTAACCTCATATATATATATATATATATATCAGCAATTGGATAAACAAATCTAAATTTATACCCAGTCATGACCCAAAAGGAAGTGTCTCCACCTCAAAAGTGCATGTACTACTGCTGCAAGCTCTAGGTCATGCGTAGGGTAGTTAAGCTCGTGAATCTTAAGTTTCCTAGACTCGTAAGCTATAACTCGACCCTCCTGCATAAGGACTGCTCCTAATCCATCCAAGGAAGCATATGTGCATACCGTGAAATCAGTCATGGGGTCTAGCATAATGAGGATAGATGCACTAGTGAGTGCCCTTTTCAGATCCTGAAAAGCCCTCTCACACCTCTTTGTCCACCCAAATTTCTTTCCCTTTCACTAGAGGGATGTAATGGGATGCGTAACTCTAGAAAATCCCTCAACGAAGCGTCTATAGTATCCTGCTAAACCCATGAATCTCCTGACCTCTGTCACACTGGTTGGCGCTGGCCAATCCATAATAGCTCTGATCTTTGATGGGTCAACTGAGATCCCATCACCAGATATAACATGCCCAAGGTACTTGACCTCTGATCTAAAGAAAGCACACTTCGACAAACTGCCAAGCAACTGGTTGTCCCTCAAACACTTAAAAACCTACCTCAAATGATCCTCATGCTCCTTCTCATTCCGATAATATATCAATATGTCATCGAGGAACACAATCACAAATTGGTCGAGGAAAGTGCGGAATACCCCATTCATGAGACTCATGAATACAGTTGGAGCATTCGTAAGACCGAATGGGACCATAAATAACTCATAGTGGCCATATCTAGTGCGAAATGTGGTCTTGTGGATATCACTCTCCACAATCCTCAACTGATGATACCCTAACTTTAGATCTATTTTGGAAAACACTTTAGCACCCAAAAGCTGATCAAACAAGTCATCGATCCTAGGCAAGGGATAATAGTTCTTGATGGTTACTTTGTTCAATTGCCTGTAGTCCATGCATAACCGAAGGGACCCATCCTTCTTCTTCATGAAGATGACAGGTGTGCCCCAAGGGGAGATGCTAGGATGAATGTGACCCTTCTCTAAGAGTTCCTCTAGCTGCATCTTGAGCTCATTAAGCTCATGTGTGGTCATCCTATAAGTTTCTCTCAAAAATGGCTTAACTCCTGGTACCAGATCTATGTGGAAGTCAATCTCTCTGCTAGGTGGCATACCAGGTAGATCAGCTAGAAACACATCTGCAAACTCTTCAAGGATGGGATGATCATCTAGGGAAGGCTCCTTCTCATTTTCTTCCTCTCTATCACTGATGGTGATAGCAAACAACTGGCATCCCTTTCGCATGGTCTGCTTAAGCTGCGTAGCGGAAATCATATGAAGAGACACAAGCCTCTGAATCCCAGTGATTACTATGGGAGCACCATGATCATCCTCACACTCGATCTTTTTCAGGCGACAATCCATCTTAGCTCTGTGGGTGTAAAGCCAATCCATGCTAAGTACGATGCCATAAGATTCAAGTGGTGTAACTCTAAGGTCTAATAAGGTGGTGGTATTACTAATCTGGAGTGGACATCCCCTAACCTCTAAGTCCACTGACACTCTAGCCCCTGATGCTAACTCCACTTCTCAACTGACACCTTGCCTAACTACCAATAGCCCGCAATGCTCCACAACCAATGGAGATATATAGGAGTCAGTATCTCCTGAGTCAAACAATATAGAAATACCGATACCTCTAATCATACCTACAGTCTCAATGATTGTGGCCTGGTGCTCTACCTAGCAGTTGTCAACCATTGTGAAGACCCTATGGGACTTGCCCATATCTCCAACTATAGACTCTGATGCTACCATCCTCTGACTACCTACCATCTGACCCTACGAACACTCTCTCGCCATGTGCCCCATGGCTCCACATGTGAAACAAGCACCACATGCCTGAAATTGTGCACCCTGAGACCTAGAGAAAGGCTACCCACCTGTCATGTTCAAACTAGTGTACCCACCCCTTTAGGACTATTGAGTCTGTGTCAAAGGTGTGTATGTACCATGTGCTCTCTGGTCATGCCTAGGACCCTGTGAATGCTACTACTTGGGCTTGGAGCCCTACTATCCCTGAGGGGGCCTCTGCCTCTGACTCTGCTGTGACTACTGCAGAGGAGAGGATTTATAGGACCCCAATACATTTCTGTGGTTTCCTTTCCAGTGGGGTTTCTGAAACCTGAAAGACTGGGGTGTCGGGTTTTGGTTCTAAAATTGATCCCTCGTGTCGTATGGCCTGACCTGAATCTTCTCGGCTATCAAGGCCTTCTCCATGGCAATCCGAAGGCTCCTTGGAGCGGCCATCCTCATCAGTCCTACTATCCTGGCATTAAGTCCCCTGATAAAATGGTTGACGAGAAGCTTCTCGTCCTTCAAGTAATCCACATAAGGTAGGAACTCAATGAACTTGCTCTTGTATTGGGTCACTGAGAGACCCTTCTGCTGGAGGTCGTGGAACTCATCTATCCTATGCTGCCTGAAATGTTCTGATAGGTATCTCTCCCTAAACCTCTCTGTGAAGATAGCCCATATGAGGGTGTCTGCAGCTAGGCCACACTTGTATTCCTCCTGTCTCCACCATATTGAGGTCGTCGCTCTCAAAAGGTGGACTGTAACTCATGCCTTCAGATTGCTTTCGTAAGAACGTAATGCAAAGCATCGATCTAGGCTCAAAATCCAAGCCTTAGCTTCTACCCCATCATTAGATCCCCCAAAAGATGGTGGCTGGAGGCGCAAAACCTCTTTGATAAGATCTCCTGGATCTCGACATGTTCTCTCAATATAAACAGGGGCGGCTACTAGAGGCAGTCCAGGTAGGTGAATGGACTTTGGCTCATGCTCAGCCTAGCCCTCTAAGGAATTCAGAGGTGGACTCCTCCTTTGTTCCCTAAGTGCCGATCTATGGCTCCCTGAGTTCTGGTTCTCTTCATGATGGTCGACTGTTAGAAGCCTATCCTGAACTATCCCAATCAAGTTCTCAAGTGCTAATAAGATGTCTCGGTTTGGGTCAACCGGTGGTTTGGGAGGGGCCTCTAGGTTCCCTTCCATAACTGGTTCCTTCCTATCAACATCTTTGTGTGTCATATGTGTATGCCTAGGGCCCCTTCCGTGCTTGCGAGCTTGTCGTGTAGTCAGAGGCATCCTGATGAGAAAATAAAATAAAAAAATTATTTTTGGTGGAAAATTTAATTAATTAAATAATCAAAGTGAAACGTAATGGAGGAAGGTTCCTAGTGTTGGAAACCTTTCTCTGATACCAAAATGTCATGCCCAAACTTTTGGTCAAAACCGGAACAATAATTTTTTTGTTTTTGAACAACACAAACTCACAAAATAGTCTACATTAAAATGAATCAATTGAGTTTTGTCTTAACTAAGATGTAAGTAGAATTGTTCACTAACATTGGATTAATTAACTCACTCATAAAAGTGACATTAATTAATGAAGACTAATTATTCCCTAAGAGGGCCCTCGCAATTTAATTAGTTAATTTAATTAACCTAATTAAATTGTCGCTAATTAAAGTCGAGGGAAAATTAAATATCTAAATTGAATTTAAATTATTCCAAGCTAACTAAATAATGATGCGGATATCTTAAATCTAAAATTTAATTAATCGAGCCCACGCAAAATTCATTATTTATATTTAGCCAATAATGTTTCAAAATTAATAATGTTATTTGCCAAATAAATCTAATTTATACAATAGCCAATTTTAATTTCCCCTAAACCTTCAAATTTTGACGATTAAATAATCAGGCCAAAATATATGTATATATATATATATCAACAATTGGATAAACAAATCTAAATTTATACCCATTCATACATATTATTTTATTTTTTATAAATTAACCCAACTAGACCAACTAAATATATTATTTCGACTTACAAATAAACCCAAAGTTTAAAAATTATAATAAAAAATAAAATTCAAATCTTTCTTCTATTTTTCTATGCTAACCCTAACCCGAATATGGGCTAGGGTTGCATTACTAACATACTCTTATTTTTAAAATGCTAACCCTAACCCGAAATTGGGTTAGGGTTGCATATTCTTATTATTTAAAAATCCTTTCTTTCTCTTTTGCTTTTACCCTAACCCAAAATGGGGTTAGGGTTTAATATATTTTTTTTTGTGAGTGTGTGTGTGTTGCAGGTATGACGGCCATGGAGGTGGCGTTTATTTTTTTGTTGTTGCAAGTCCGAGCACGAAGGGGGGAACCGCAGTGGTTCTAACACCGCGCAGGGGGTAATGGCTCCCCACAGGGACGACCGCAGCCATCCCTGAGGGTCGTAGCCCACAGCGCGGCTGCACCGCCACTATGGAGCACCGCCCACAGGGGATGGCTGAAGCTGCCCCCTCTGTGGGTTGCGGCCCACAGTGCGGTCGTGGCTGCCACTGTGGGTCGCTGCCCACAGCGCGGGCCGAAGGCACCAAGGGTAACACATTTTTTTTTGTTATTTTTTTTTTAATATTTTAATTTATTAAAAATATATATACATATATATCTGTATATATATATATAAAAGTATGCGTATATGTGTGTGTGTGTGTGTCTGTGTGTGTGTGTGTGTGTGTTTATTAAAGCTAAGGGTATTAGGTTAGTTTTCTCCCTTTTTTATAAAAATATTAACTGGCAGGGATATCATAAAGAAAACAGATAGCATTTAAATGGATGTAGCTTTTTTTTTAATGATTTAATTTAACAAGAACATATTAATTCATAACCTCAATTTATTCCCAATATCAGATATTTAAACTAACCATTTTCTTTTCAAAATAACATAGCATAGTGAAGATATTTTGTTCTCATTGTCTAAGGCTAAATTAGTATTTTCGTTTTCTTTACTAAAATGCCTTAAAACAGATAATATCATAACTAACTTTTAGATTATTTTTCCTAGATTAATTTCTCCAATGTTTAAACAGGAAATAAAAGTGATAGTAAAAAATATGACTGTAGTAGCATTTAAATAAAAGTGACAGTAATAAATATGACTATAGCAGCATTTAAATATTCCAGAAAAAAAAACACTTAACACATTCTCATTTCTCTTTCTGCATCTCCTTTTTTTTTCTTTATATAAATTACAGAGATAATAGATGACAAAATTTAGTTACATGACATATTTAAATAAAAGACAACAACACAATACATTTCCTTTCCCTTGCACTTTATACAAAACAGAGTTAACCAAATGCATTCTTTTTTTTATTCATTTTAAATGATCCTTAGATCAATAAAATACATCTTAAGGCATAGTCAATATTACAGATTTCTAAATCATAAGAATATCATTACAACAGAAAAACTCCTTCCTTTCCCTTTTTTTCTTTTCAACAAAATACAATATTACATTCTTTTTTCTTTCTGCAACTAAAGTAAAATTTGCAACTCCTAGCTTTCTTTTCCAAGCAACCTGCATTCAAAACTTAAGGTTGTGACCATGGGGTGCTCACCTCCCAGCCTAGGCTTACTAGAAGCCACCTCCGAGCTTGGAGAACCAAGTCCTAGATGGGTTGCACTCAAACAAACACAAACAAGCAAGGGGAAAAACTCAACAAACACATTCCCATCCCAAAGCTGAAACTTCATCACATAATGTGATGTTTTACAAGGGTGGAAGTGGACCAAATACCTTGAGGAGATCTGCAAGATAATAGATCATAGCCAACTTATGGCAAACAAGAACACCACAAAAATCCATCTCAACCCAACATCCTTATGACCCCCAAGGCATACATGCCATATTTTCTCCCCTTATGACCCACGAATGCATAAACAAGACTATACAACAAGGGTCACATACACAAACCCTTGAGATCATTCTCATAATGAGAGCCTCTCACTCTAAGGCTGTCAAACTCCTTCCACCCCCAAGACCATTCTACCCTCCCAAGGGTAGAAGGCCTTGGATACTCCCAAAACATAAGAAAATGCATACAAGAAGAGAAATACAAAAAATATCACATAATATTTTTCACAAAGGAATACAAAGAAAGCAACATTTACATTCAAGCAATCCTACAACAACTTTCCAAACATACAAGTAAGAATAAGCAACAACCTTGAATCTGCCAAGGGGTTTCTAGGGATAGCTTGGAGAAGAGCAGCCAATTCCACAAATCTTTTTCTGCAACACTTAGCCAAAATTCCTATTCTAAAACTGGTTTTTTCTTCTAAAATTGTCAAAATCTCCAAAGATAGAGAGTGGGTGATTAACTCACTAAGTTTCAATCTCTAGCCTAAGAAGGCTTCTCTCACTTTTTCCAACCTCTTGGATAGAGTGAGACACTCCCATTGGTTGGTCTTCCCTAGGTCTTACACACTCCCTAACCAAGGTACCTCAAGAAGAGGAATGTAATGGGGAAGAGGAATGACACAAACCAAGAAGGTTATCTAACCAAGGATGGCACTCCTAAAGATGAAATTCGGCCATCTATGAAAACCCACTTTTTTGGGTGGTTAAACAAGTCCTAGGGGAAGGACACATAGCCAAATTTGGCCTTCACCCATAGGTACCTCATGAGGCCCAATAAAAATGCCCCAAAACTGACTCTAGGAGTTGATTTAACCCTTTGAAAGTCCACCTAAAGTTAACCTACAGGTCAACTCTGAGTTGACCCTCCCTATGGCTCACTATGCTAGATTTCTTGGAACCTTCAAGAATAATTTTGAAATATATCAATTAAACAAAAAATAAATCTCTCAAAAAGGTGACATGACAATTGCCAACACAACATACAACATGTGTGTCAAGTGACACTACAAAATAATTCCACATCACAAATACACACATGGCAATTGTCCCTTGAATGATTTAAACAATTTAATAAAAACAATTTACACTCATGCAAACATTTTACATTTACGAATAAAATATGATACATACGGGGTGTTGTCTCTCCAAATAGACAACCCCTAGTTTTACGAACATACATAGGTCTAGGCTTGATTCTCCATAATGTTTCCATGGTCACATGGATAATTTTCTGTGCATCTCAATTACACATTAGTACTTTCCAATAGTCTCATATAATATTAAACCACATAAATAAGAATACACATCAATCACTCTGCATACAATTGACATCATACAATTCAATTTTCCATATATCAAAGCAAATCCACATAAGCAATTATCATAGTCCTCATAAACTTAATCCATTCATAAGATATGCATCATATTTCTAGCATCCTAATAAAGTCCTACAAATCAAATAATGACATACATCATCTCAATGTTATCTTATTCTAGAATCATATAAAATTCTATATCCACAAAGCATAAAAATGAAGCATCAATATATCAATGTTATCAAATTCTTGGGATCATATAAATTTCTATATCCATAATAGTTCCAACATGAAAATCACTGAAATGCTAGGATGGGTTAGGGTAGGGCCTCATAGAATCTCATTACCTACCTTTGCATAAGAAACTATAAAACTTGTGTCCCACTTTCTTCTTTCATTTTTTGATCTTAACAAAATAATCCATTTGTTTCTCTTATTCAAAGCTTCACCAATATCTGAGCAATTTTTTATGACATCGTCTTCATAAAATATCTAATGAAAAGAGGGATTTCTTTTCATTCTTGTTGTTCTCATGAAATTTATGTAACCATCATGGTCATAATTTCTCACTCTATCACTCTCCAAATGATACTTATTTTTCATGAATTCTTGTACATTTTCCAACATATAACAACATATTAGAATATAAATAGTAGATTAAGTTATATAAGTGTAAAATATTTTATTTTGACATACTAAAATATTTGTGACATGATACAGGTTGAATAAATGCAAGGAAATCAAGAGAATATGCAAAGAGAAAAGTCAAAAATGAAATTCTAGTGGTCTGATGAGTTAATAGTTATGGTTAAAGGGGTGAGGAAAGGGGAAAATGAGAATTGTCAAACTATTGAGGATGTGCAACATGTTGGAAAGACACATTGTTCCAGTGATGATTGGTGCATGATAGATTTTTAGGGGTTATCATTGATGGAAACTGAGTTCACAGACCACATCAGGTGTACATAGAATTGGTTTATTGGAAGTCATTTTTCTCATAAGGCATAAGTCTGAAAGGTGGAACATAGTTACCAACAGAGCATGAGATCATGGTGCACATCTTGATTTCAGTGATGTATTTTTGGTTGTAGTGATCAAGGCAGTTTGTTCGAGGTTCAAGATAGATTATCTCGTGATCCTGATATCTGGTGTTGAATTGTGTGCAATTTTAGAGCTCTGGTATCCGGCAATTCAGTTAGGGCAGAGATATTTTGGAGTAAGGTGTGTTGCCGATTTGTTGGGATGATTTTGGTGATCAGTTTTGTGTTTGAGATGATTAGGCCGACTTATTGGAATAATTGTATCATCTTGTTTTGGTCTGCATTTGGATTTGTGATTGGATTGAGCCAACTTGGTGGAACACGTTTCATGTTGCATGTTATGCAATTCTTGGAAGCCGACTTAGTAAATGATTCTTTTTTATGATGCAGATATATAAGATTAATTTGGTTCATCATTTTGAAGAGTGTGTTGAATGAAGGAAGTCTGTGTGAGCGAGTTTGTAAGTTTGGTGAATATTTTGCTGCTCTAATATGTGGGAGAGCAGTATTACAGAGAAGAATGACAAATCAGTTGTAGGAGACAATCAGAGCCTAACCGAAACTGTATTTTGGCATAGTTAGATGCTACACTTTAGTGCAGTTAACATTTGTAATCATTTTCTATTATCTTTTAAATCAATGAGTCTTTCTTTGGGTTTTATCCCTTTTGTAATTGAGCAGTGAGCTCTAGGCAATGTGCCTGAATGCAAGTGCATTCCTCTTTTTGTAATATTGTTCTACTACTAACCATAGTACAATAATATTATGGGTAGTCATTCCCATCGTGGTTTTTCCCTTTGTGGGTTTCCACATAAAAATCGGTGTTATGGTTGTGTGGTTGTTCATTTATGTTTCTGCACTTTGATTACTTTCTCATGCATCTGATGGTTTAAGAATCAACTTGATAAGTTTGCAAATTATAAAACACTAATTCACCCCCCCTCCTCTCAGTGTTCATTGATTCTAACAATTGGTATCAAATCTTTGTGCCTCGAAAGAAGCATAACAACTTGAGGAAGATCCAAAAGATTGAATCAATGGACTCTAATTTATAGAGACAGCTTAGTGTGGCACTTGAAGATCTTAATGCAACAAGAAAAGAAGTAAGTTCCCTGAAAAAGAAACCGTTATTGTTGAACGCCTTCGAGATGTGTTAAGGGACAATGTCCTTGTTTTCGTTACTTTTAATATCAAAAAAATATCACAACTAATTACAGTCATAGAATCTTGTGAACTGTGGATGGGGTGTTCCCTTTCTTTCTGGTTTGACCCATTTATATTTCATCCACATTAATTTCCACATAAACTCAATAAATGAAAGTATGGGAGGAACAATTCTAGGTAGGCTATGTGATGCCTGGGGGTAACCATGTACTCTAGTCATTGTGTACTCGACATAATAGAACCAATCCCCAAAATTATGGGTGAAATCATATTTTGACACTAGCTTATTAGTATGTCTCAAATCTTTAGCCCTTAATAGTTGCAACATGGTGGGTGGGAACCTCTGGTATGATAAACCACACCATCCTAATGTTGAACTTCTAGAATACTGAGAGGGGAGGGGTGAATCATTATTCCCTTGAATATATTAAAACTTTTGAACAACTATCCACATAACATAACTTAGTCGCATAAATAAAATGATTAGTAAGCAGAAATATAGAACACCACATAACATAGAGATTTATATATGAAAAAACCATGGAGAGGATTAGATTTAAATATTATGTAATTGGTTATAATAATACAAGGTGGCTCATTATCAGATGGACTCACTATCTAAAATATAATGGCTCACTACCAAATGATGGCTTATAGCCAATATTACAAAATACAAACTATTAATATTGCATCTATCATATGCATGAGTTATAGTTCCACTAAGGTGCATAATGATGAATACTAAGAGGGGGGTGAAATAGTATGCCAAAAATATTAGTACTTAAACACTTTTCTAGACTAACAGTAAACTAGTAAAACAGTTTAGCAGACAAACCGGTTAGCACACATGCAAACCAAATAGAAAATAATGCATTCACCCACAGAAGCACAAACACCATAACACAAGAGATTTTGACGTGGAAACCCAAATGGAAAAAACCATGGTGAGATGGAACTCACAAGTAACTATCTGCAGAATAGGAACTAGACCGGTTAAGGTCATACAATGTTCTTTACCATAACAGATCATGTTAGGAATCTCAATCTATGTTAGGAGATAGGTCCGATTAAAGACTACCTTGCTAGAGGATTTTAGATCCATAGATGTGAATCACCTTGTTAGAGGATTTTACAAAAGGCTTTTGGGCCTACCCAGTTAAGGGCTTTAGACTTGTCGAAGATGTGAGTAATCAAAAAGTGAGTGATCTAGCTAATAGCACAGATTGCTTGGTTAGATCCTTGATAGCTCGTTCCTAATGCATTCCAACATTACTTCAGTCATCTACACATTCATACTCTCTCTAACTCATCAACCACCTTAAACCCTAGCAACAACATCAACAACCTAAAACCCTAGACATGATGTCCTTATAAAGGAATCTGATTTCATGTCTGTCCAATAGGATTACAATACAATTTCCTAGGTTCAATGCATCTAGACAAATTCTGTAACACAACACAAAAAAGCACCGTTAAAGTGTCGGCACCATCAAATAATTAGTGGATGGTAACTCATCACAAAATGTCGGTTGATAACTCATCACAGAGTATTACCAGTTCATACAAAATACCGGTTGTCGGTTTGACAAAATGAAGACTAGGAAATATGTGTTCTGCTGCTTTGATCCTTCGTACCGCTTGAGATCCTCAAACTGCTTGGGGTCAACATATCGCTTCAGATCAGTAATCACTTTTTGCAAAACACCAATAGTCTAAGGACTATAATGCATCATACCGATTGGAACAAGTACCGGTTGAGCTTTAACTTATACATACAAAAGTGATCTCAATGTAAGTGTGTGTCCATCAATGACAATCACAACATAATCATCAAAAATGCCAACACATAATTAATTTCACATTTGTTGTACATAATCACTTTCACATTCACTATATACATTCATCATAATCACTTTCACTATATACATTCGCATACAATGATCAAGAAGATCATATCATAATTATTTGCAAAGAAACTGTATATATACCAGGCTAAGTCTTCATGAAGTTGGTTCCACTAGATTAAAGATTAGCCCAAAAATATTTACATGCTATAGCTCAACAAAACTTATCATACTCGAGAATTTGGCCAAAGAAAAAATAACTTCTCCATGCATCAAGGAGTAGATATGATAATCAAAGCTAATTGACTGTTGATGATTCCAGAGTGGACCGAATCAGAACCTTCACACAAAGCAATGGTGATAAGTAGGGTATCCTATTACTGAACTAATAATTGTGCCGCAACAAAAGCATTAACACTTGAAATCTTGGATATAGATGTTAGATCTTATACAAAACAATTTCCCAAAATAATACAAAGATATCTGGTATTACAAAGCAATGCGGATCAAAAATAAATATGTCGATCAGACCCAAGTGAATACCGAAGCTTGAGGGGCTTGAACCAAAATATTCCAGACTCATGTTGCCAGATCACAAAATCATCAATGACAATATTCTAACAGTATCCCCCTTTGTCATTGATGAAAACATGATAACTAACATATATAAAGCTATTCATATATACAAAAAAATTCTATCCAATTCCTACAACTATCATTCCCCCCTTGACATCAATGGAAAGAGGTAAAGACAAAAATTACTGTACTCAAAAACTTCCCCTGAGAAAAAAAAAAGTGAACTAACCAAAGGACTATTTGATTTTCTAAATACGTTCAATCCAACTACCTTCTACCTTTGTTGTTCTTCCATTTCTAGATGGCATCTTTCAGAAATTATGCTTGCGCTTGGAGGGAAATGAGAGTGTGTTTTGCTTCTTCAATAGAGCTAGGCTCAAAGAAAGAGAATTGATGTTCCTTAGATAGGGCATGATTCAACAAAGAGATACAGTCACTACACATGTCTCTTAGCTAACCAAGAGGGAGAATAATGTTGTCCCTTTGCTACTATAGCTCAAAATATTTCTTGTGTAGTTCCTCAATGGCTGATCTACTGGAGTTGGTAAGATCCTAAGATAGTTGAAAACAATGAAAAGCTTGGTTAATTTTTGACTCAATTGAGTCAATCTCTTCACAAATACTTTTTGTGCTTGTTGGTCATTGTAGATTGAATAGATATACTATGTTTCCACAAGAAAGACATTCCTGGCCACAAACAATAAGATGAGAAATATTTTTGTTTGCAATTGCACATTTGGCTTTTAGGTCCAATAGGCACTTTTCTTTCTCAGCCTCCTTCTCACAAGTAACTTTAGTTTCCATAGCAGTTGAGTAGTTCTTTGAAGATTTTATTAAAGTTTTACATTTATCTAGGATGGAGGTAGATGGATCAATGAAACTATCCAAGATGACACTTTATAGTGCTATTACTACCTCTTCAATCGCCTTGTTCTTTTCCTTAAGCTCTTCAAAAACATCCTTCTTAGCAAAAGCCTAAATGGCTTCTCTAATTTGAAACTTTTGGAACAGATCAATCTAGGTAAAATCAACAATTAACTTGGAAGAAGTAATGGGTTAGAAAGATAATGGTGCAAAAAGTAATATTTTCAATGAATCATCTAATCTACCCAAGTGGGTACTTGCCTCTTCCTTTCCTTTGGTGTCAGTCATTGTGACACAATTCTCAGATGATGTCTTTTCTTCTTCTATCTTTTCTTCCATTATACCCTTCTCTTTTGGTATGTCTACGGGGAAAACAACAACTTTAGAGACCTTTACTAGAGGATTTTCATCTATTACAGTGTTATCAAGAATAATAATATCAAATACAACATCTTTAGAAACAACATTTTCATTAACAATGTTGTTAATGACAACTTCTATAGACACATTTTTTGGAGCATCAACGACTAGCAATAATCCAAGTTTTCTTGTTATTCCCTTAACCAATTCTAGAGTTTTGTGAACAACATTTTTATTAACAATATTGTTAATGACAACTTCTATAGACACATTTTCTGGAGCATCAACAACTGGAAATAATCCAAGTTTTCTTGTTATGACCTTAACCAATTCTATAGTTTCTGCATCTTTCATTCCTTCCATAAGAGTATCTAATATCTTCTTGGTTTGAAGCTCATATTTGCATACTTGTATGAGTATAGCCTTATCTTCCTTATAAAGTGTATTTCAAACAACTTCCAGAGCATGATTCTTAATTTCTTGGTTGTAGTGCCCCTCCCTGATTCATATTGTCTTTTTGTATATCAAAGGAATATATTGATCTAGCTTAGTCTACTTTATGATGATTTGATGTTATCATGTTATGTACTAACCCTATTTCATGATTGTATTGGATATGATTATGGATCTATATTTGATCATTATTCAAGATGGATCATATTGCTTATGGAATTTTGATGACATTATTATTATGCTAACCCTACTCAATGATTATGATGACTAAGTTGATGTTATGATGTTTGTGATTATCTTCTAGTGTCTTCGTGATTAGAAATGATGTCATACCACTCATTAAGAGAACGATATGACGACGTGATTCTCTATCACTTTCCTGATCATTTATGATGTGTATATATATATATATATATATATATTGTATTGTGTTTAGTGGTGGATGTAGGATTGCAGGTACCAGACATTGACTTCACCTGGTCTCACAAGTCTGAGTGTGTCTTTATCCCAATGGCAAATTGTTGGAGATGGCATGTGTTTCCCTCTCATACTCTAGGCTTAAGTTGATACCCTTGTCAATTAGTGTCTTGGCTTGATTCATTGGTCTGTGTAATGTGGTATGTTGTTCAACCTTATGCGGGTTGCCTTGTGGGTTTGTGATTATTTATTAATTAATAATTAATCGATTTATATAGTTTATCAATATTAAATTAAATCAATGGATTACATTAATATTCAATATTAATGTGAGATTATTATTATTCGAGAATTATTATCCATTAATGTTTATTTTATGGAGATTAATTAATCAAATTACTGCTTATAGCCATTGGCGTAAATTATTAAATAATGGTTAGTACGAATACAATATATTTATATATATATCTATTTACTGAGAGTTTATAATTAATTAATAATTAAATTGGTGGAATTATATCAATTGAGTATTTATGCTTATCAGTACATCCATCTATTTATTTATTATTTATTTGATTATTTTAGATGTATATGTACATTTAATTATTTGTTTATTGTTTATCTATTTATTTACTTTTGGCTCATCTATTTATTGGTTATTTTTTATTTATTTATATTGATTTTGATTTATTATTTCATCTTTTGATTTATTGGATTATTATTTATTTATTTATTGTTTAATTATTGGATGGCTAGTTATGTCTATCTGTACATTTATTTATTTATCTTCTTTATTGATTACTTATTTATTTATTTATTGTTTATCTAATTATTTATTGTTTTGATTATTTATTTATTTGCATTGTTGTTTTATTTATTTGTTATTATTTGTGTACCTACCCCTTGTTATGATTGGCCCTCTTAGGAGTTATGATTGCGAGGATAATATTATTTAATTGTTTGTTTATTTATTTATATTATTTGTGGTTTTATATTTAATTGGAGCATTTATTTATATTGCCTTTGATTTATTTTATTGGGATTTAATTTTTTATTATTGTTTTTATTATTACATTCTCTTGTTACTAATTGAGTAATTAAATATTATGTTTATACCTACTCTATTATTTTATTGGTTGAGATTTGAGGGTAAGTAAATAATATTATTTTATATTCTTACCTTGATTTTTGGAAGGGGGTTGGTATAGAATATATTTTATTAGAATATTTTGATTGGCAGATATCCTTCTGTAGTTTTGAATGAGATTCTATTTATTTCCTTTGTGAGCATTTTTTTGGGTGTGTTGTTGGATATCTTTTTGCGACTTTTGGATTTTAGAATTGCTTGGAGTGAGAATCACTTGGTTGGGTTGAATTTTGGAAAACTTGTTGGTTTGGATGTTTTGTCTTCTATGATTGCATTACCATCACTCTACTTCCAGGTTGGATATCTTTTACCATTCTTGCATTTTGATTTTTGAAAAGAGTTGTTTTCTCCGTGACTACTAAAATATTGTTTAGGGAGATTTGGGATTAAATGATTATTCTATTATCGGTAATTGGGAGTAGTTTTTTGGAAAAAGATGTATATATGATTTTATGAATCTGTGTTGTATTGTTGGAAAAGAGAATTTGTGTGTGTTGATATGTTGATTATAAGTTAGTTGTGAATGTATTGTGGTAATAGTTGGTTTTGTGAGGTTTATTTGTTGTTGCATACCCTGTCTTGTGTCCATTTAGTTTGATTAGATCTGGAGTGGCTATGTCTATAATAATTTCTGTGCAAGTTATTGTCAGTATAAGTTGGAATTCTTGGATGCGTTGTATTGCTAGCCTTAACAAGGCTTTGTTTTGGTTTTTTATTGGCTTTTAGTGACTTCTAGATCATATTTGTACCATTGTAAGGCCTTTGCCCGAATTTGGGCAAATTTGAGTATCTTTGTATCCCATTTTTTGTGAGTTGGTCCCCTATTACAGTAGAGCTAAATATAGAACAATAGCACTATTCTGGGCTACAATAGTGCCAAAGCAGTGTCAACAGATTTCTGGGTTGGTTTTTGAGTCCCTCGGTTGATTTCTCTACTTGGTCTTCATTCCAGAGGCTTGTTTAATTATGTTTGATGGTTTTGGGGCACTATGTCATTCCTTTGTGATGTGTGTGAATCCATTTGGGCTCGTGAAAGTGGTTTTGTGCTTGTCTTTTGAGGTTTTGATATGTTGCTCAAGCAAGTTGAGTGATTCCTTGTTGTTGAGGAAGGTTAATTGTAGCTCTAGCGAGAGGTTATGTTGTGCCTCGTTGTGGAGGATCATTCTATGTTATTGGATTCATGTATTTACCCTATTTATTTTTATTTGACATTCTTGAGGCTCTCTTTATTGTTGCATTTTGGTATTATGAGCTCATGGCTTGATCCTTGCTAAGTGTCTGGTGATGACTATCTTTGTGATTCGGTTGTATCTGTTTTGTAATGACTTTTGGATGATTTCCATGTTGAGATTCATATTATTTTGTTATGTGTTACCCTAGGCATATGACTAGGGGGAGTGGGCTTCCTTGTGATGACCGGGGTCACGTGAGTTAGGTTGCTTGGCACCTAGACCGCCAGGGCACATTGGGAGTTTTCCTTTTTGTAATTCAGTGATAACATTTAATAATTGATTGGGTTTGGGTTTCACCTAATAAGATAATTCTTTTTGGTTTGGGCCATATGATATTGCAAGATGATCTCCCTTGTACTCACATAGGTTGAGATGGCTCCAAATGTCTGTTAAGGGATTGTTTTCACCCTTCTTTTGTGAGGGTAACTTGTATTTCTATAAGGAGTATGGATTGCTCTTCTTTGTGAGGATATCATGCATGTCTAATATGGGTGTATATCTACCTTCTTTGTGAGGCTAGCACGTAGGAGCGTGACTAGTAAGGATGGCCATATTCTTTTCTATATAAGGACAACATGTGATGACACTCATTTCCTACATGTGACCATGTCCATATGCCATGATTTAATGTACGCCTCTGGAAGAGTTTATTGTTGATTTCAGCCTTGTGTCGTTATGTGATTATTGTTGTATTGAGTTCATTATGTGCTATGTTGAGTCCCATAGTTGTTAGGTGTCAACCTAGGTCTTGAGTGAGTGTTGGAACCCCATGTCATCTCCTAGCATGGGGGGTGGTTTGATGCCTTCTTCCATTGAGATATTCTTCTTCTTGGATGTTAGCATGTGTCAATTGGATTCATGGATTATTCATTATGTGCATATTCTTTGGAGCTGATTTCTATGTACTTCGAATAGAAAACATTTTATCATGATGATTTGTATTTGTAGATGAGATTATGTGCCCCTAAGTTATGTATCCTCATGTATTTTTTGATGTAATAGAAAGGGAATATGACATAGTAGTTTAGGAGGAGTTCTCATTGTATATTCATTGATGTATTGGATACTTATTTATGTAATGTTAGAGTATAGTTTGATGTGAAAGAAAGAGATAGTATTTGTATGTTTGTACTGTGTGAAATTGTAAGATGGAATTGTATGTATGACCTTAAGGAAAATTTAAGATGAAAGATTAGTAGTTGATGTTATAGACTTTGTTTAAGTAACGTAGATCATTTAGGTGTGATGGATTATGTTGCTTAGAAGATTGAGCTTCTTGTCTTAGAGATTTGTAGTAAAACTTAAATGATATTCTAGTCTTTTTAAAGAGAATGGTTATATTATCCATGTTGCTTTTATGATAAATGAAAGAATGGGTATTAGGAGTATTTGATTTGGTAGTTTTTAAAAGAATCTAAAGAGTATATTATGTGACTAAGTTTTGCATGTGTTAAGTATTTATCATAGTTGTATGGAAAGTAAATGAATAGATGGATAATAGAATATGATGTTCTAAGATGAATATGAGATGTATTAAGATTTTGTCAAGTAGTGATGTTGAGATACCCTAGGGAATGGATTTGCATTGTATCAGTTTATATAGAGTTATGTCAATGATTAAATGGTTATTCTACTTGCATAATATGATTCTATGGTTATGTTATTGTTGATTTATGTATTCATGTATATAGTTAACGATGCATTGATGAATAATGGTAGTAACGTTGCATTAATAAATACTAGTAATAGAATAGTTGTAATGGTTATATTAAAAGAAAAAAAATATCTCTTTTTGTTAGTAAATTTTGGTTTATTTTATCTAGGGTATTTTGGCGAGCATTACATCGGTCCTCTTCTATTGCCTTTTCCCTAATCTTATCCAAAACTTCCCAAAGCTCTTGTGGAATATCCTTTTCAAAATATTCTAAAACAACATTTAATCTAATGCAGTACTGAATGAAATATTTTATAATTGTTTCTTTAGCCTCATAATTAGCCTCAGTATACATTTCACTTACTTTAACTCTCCTATTTCTATCATGTTAAGCATAGATTCAGGTTGTAGGGGATCTTTGATAATTTGCTTACTTTTTCCTTTCCAAACCTGGATTTTGAATCCTTTTGCTTCTAACTCTTTTGATTCTTCTTATTCAACATCAATGATCTTTTTTCTTGACTTGTCTAGGCATTCCTTTCTTAGAAAATGTGGATAAGTGAATTTCCTTCTTTCTCTTAGCCAGCTTATCCTTCACTTCTATCAGAGTTGTTTTTTCCCTAACATGGGTACCAAATGATGCAACTATCTTGTTAGATCTCTTTACCTTCTCAACTTATTCGACAGTAACACCTGCTTGCTTCATAGACTCATCAATGACCTTTTGAACATTTTTTTTCCTCTCATAGTTTTTTCCATGTGGATCTTCATGGACTTTTCTTAAGAAGTGTCATACCTTTCTTGAGTTTCATCTACCAAACTTTCTAATAAAACTTTTGCAAGTACTTCTATCATATCCTCTAAGACTTCATAGCTTAATTCAAGAATCCAATTGGTTCTTGGAGCAACGACTTCCATAATGCACTTAGCTATCAAAATTACAAATCTGATATCATCTTTGTACTTTTGAATGATAGATTTGGGAATCCTTACCCTGTTATAAATTTTAAGTTGGAAAATAGAGAAGAATAAGGAAAATGCTTCTTCTTATGCATTGCAATCCTGAAATCTCCTCAACAGTTTTGCAATCTGATGTGCCATGAGTGTCCCGAATCCAAAACACCTTCCCAATTCCAGGAATCTTTGGCATGAACCAGTTACTCACTTAGCTTTCCTCTTAGCTCAATACTATAGTACCATTACACCCTCATGCATGAATAGGTAAACTATCATCAGATCTTCACAATAGTTAGTTCAATATGTTTTATAGACAGGCATAAAACACAGAACCATCATATGCTTAACAAGTAATAACAAAGCATCACAAGATAAAAGCATCACATAGGACATGCATATTTTTCACATGGAAACCCAACTAGGAAAAACCACGGTGGGGATGAATACCCACAAGATGCTTTTTGAACTCTTTAGAAGTCCGCACTGTTAGGAGCCTTGTCCAGTTAAAGACATTACAATAGGTTCTGCTAGGAACCGATCCTGTTAGGGATCACCCGGTTAAGGGATGGCTATAATACCCGGTTAAGGGTTAAACCCATTTAGGGTTACCTTGTTAGAGGATTTCAAGAACTCAATAGCTAAAGGATCTCCAGAGCTCTATAGCTTCCCAGAACTCAATAACTTTGAGTTACCCTGTTAAAGGATTTGTATCAAGTTGGTTAAGGCTACCCTATTAAGGGATTTCACAACTGTTGAAGTGGTTAAAGATCAACATGAATTACAATGATCTGGTAATAACACTCAATGCTAATACAGATCTGTTTTGGCTCCTCTTCACCTTCTGCACATTCACTTGGCAGGTATCTCTTCTCTCTTTTGGTCTGGCAAGAATCACGTATCACTTCCCTTGGATACACACATACAACTTTTGCCAACAACTTTAGAAAGAAACACAACATTGACCTTATAGGAAACAGACAGGTTGGTAGCAAAAACCCTAAACCCTAAACTTGTTAGGTTAAGCAATTCAAACGGTTCAATCTTGACCATTGAATCATACTGCATTAAATGCAACAATCTTGAATCGATCTCAAGACATTCTCCATCATCCATTATCCACCGATTTCATGACGGCTGATAACCCATCACGCGTTATCACCATTTGACAAACTTCACACATTCCCAAGGTGGATAGGGATAGTCTTCTTCATGCAAGATCCTTCACATGCATAGGGCTTACATGGCAACATGATCTATTCTCTGTTATACTGCTAACTCATCACACAAAGATCATCGATTGAGTCACATAGGCTTAAGGTACTCTAACCCAAAATCCTGAAGTGGAAACTACCTACCAACCGGTACTCATACAATGCTTCCATGTTTCGGTTCCCATAACTACATGTCGGTTCACCTTGAACAAATACTGGTTCACACATATGTCGATTCTCTCTTCTCACATATCACATATTGACATCAATGACAACATACAATATCATTATGTCCTCATACCGGTTCTCATAATGCCAACATTCCATAATGCACTTATCTATCAAAATTACAAATCTAATATCATCTTTGTACTTTTGAACAATAGATTTGGGAATCCTTACCCTGTTATAAATTTTAAGTTGGAAAATAGAGAAGAATAAGGAAAACTCTTCTCCTTATGCATTGCAATCCTGAAATCTCCTCAATAGTTTTGCAATCTGATGTGCCATGAGTGTCCCGAATCCAAAACACCTTCCCAATTCCAAGAATCTTTGGCATGAAATAGAATAGGATGCATTGTTCTAGGGTTCCATATTTGAATGGATGCTTCTTTTCTTTGCATTATTTTAGGTTCTCAAGAAATTGCTATTTCATAATCTTGCATAGATCATAATCTATTTTTATCTACCATTTCATATGCCTTGTTGACTACTATGGTTGAATTCAAGTTGTCCCTATTGGTGAAGTAGATCTTGTTCCCAATCATCAACAATGCATACTGCACAACATGATTTGTAATAGTTTTAATGGATAAAGAACACCCGTCATAGGTTGCATTGGTTAACTTTTTGATGCAGGAGCACCAGAGTAGTTCAAATTGACATTTGGATTTCATCGTGGTGAGATGTCGATCTCGATATTAGTCTGATATTGGTATGTTCTTATCGCTTGTTCTTGCAAAGTATGGAGCAAAGATGAATCAGGTTGCGAATGTTTTCTATAACTTGCGGATCATTGAGTGATGTTGTTTTGGGCCTTGTCCGATGTTTCTGAAGGACCACGTTAAGTTTTATGCATTTGAAGATGTTCTTGGTGATTTGGACTAACATGTTATTGTTTACATGTTTTATCATGAACCAATTGGTCTTTGGTCGACTTGATCAAGTTGTTATTGCTTGTGGATGGTATAAAGGGAAAGATTAGAGATTCATTTTAGATGACAAAGATCAGAGGAAGAAGAGATCGAGCGAAGATGTAGTTTCTGGAGAGACTTTGGTCTGAGGAGACTGAATTTCAGAATGATTGAGGTCTGGATCAGTGCATAACAGTACAAAGTGTCACCAAAGACCTATTTGTCGAGCAGAAGATCTGCAGATCTTAGATTTGTGTTGTATAGATTATTTTGTAATCCTGGGTTGTGGTCTAGCATGAGTAGCCACTGAAGGCATATGTAATTAATTAAATGGTTATAAGGATTAATTTACCTGGTTACCAGTTATATTGTGTGTTACTTCTATCAGATAGGGTTATTATCT
The DNA here is from genome assembly GCF_030272615.1 of Cryptomeria japonica. Lineage (NCBI taxonomy): Eukaryota > Viridiplantae > Streptophyta > Pinopsida > Cupressales > Cupressaceae > Cryptomeria > Cryptomeria japonica. The sequence continues at coordinate 393,430,011 of NC_081412.1, read as the reverse complement.
ATTTATTTACCGGTTAGATATTTTGCTGTGTTACCACTTGTCAGTAGCTTGCATGTTGTTTTGTGTTATAGACTGGAAGGCGGAGATGTCCTTCATTGGATCTCCCTCTCTTGGGTGCGTCACTTTTCAACCTCTTTGTTCTTTGCAACCTTAGGTGTCAGAAGTGTACCTATGTCGCTTAAAGGGTGACTACCTTCATTCTTGGTAATCTAAAATTATTCTTCGATCCATATTAATTCATCATGGAATCCGCTCATTGCCATTTTGACCCATTTGTCATCAAAATAGAAATTGGAAAAATAGTTCTATATGTCCATCTTTTTGTCAACTAGGGTTTGATATTTTGGCTCAATTTTAAAACTATTTCCAATTTGTTCATCTATCCATAATTTTCCCATTTTTCTATGATTATATTCATCCAACTTCACATGAATGTATGCCCTAATGTCCTCAATCAGTAGGACTCCAAAGGGAATTCTTGAAAACGCACCCTTCAAATCATTTTCAAGTGATTTTTTGGGGTATTTCTTGAATCTAGGTTGGTCTTCAGTATTAATATTAACAATAGTGGGAGTAACCATGAATGCAGATGTTTTTGATTATAGGAAAAACAGGTTTTGAAGGGACCCCGAAACCCTTTACAAGAGATCCTTAAAAGATAAGAGCATTAAGAAACAAGAAAAGACATTCTACAAAAAAACCAACACAGTTCTAGGCAAAATCCAGCATAAAAGCCCAACAAACCAGCAACATCCAGCCAAAATAGAAAAAAGACAAATTACTTAATGCTTTTAAGGGTATTAGCCAATTTTCCGCTAATCCCTTGCATATCTTTGATATTATCCCTGAGCATTGGGATTTCCTTGGAAGAGGCCAATGCTGCTTTTTTTCATACTTGCCCTAGTCCTTTTGGCTGCACCACCAGGAGCACTTTCCACATTTCCTACCTCAATAGCCTCCTCATCAACATCTAGGTCCACAATAGGTTTGGAAGTGTTGGAGCCATCAAGGTACTTGGCAATTTCCTCCATATTCCTGGTCACAGAGTTAAGGATATCATGAATCATAATCAAGAAGTTCTTCATGGCTATCTTTCCTTCCTCCAGCTTACTAATCTGAGCTTCCATCTTCTCCACTTTTTCCTCCATAACCTTTTTCCACCACTCCTGGTTACTTTCATCTTTCTTTCCCTGCTCTTCCTATTGCTTAACAATTTTTTCCAGTTTATTGATTCTTTCATATACCCACCTATCAAAAGTTCTTGAGTTTATCTAGAATAATCCCATCTCTAGCTTTATCCTATTCTGTACTCATTTCATCCTTATCCTTATTTTGCTCATTTTCTATTTCCCTTTCCTCCTTATTAATTTGATTGTCCTTCTCCTCCATAGGTTGGTTGTTAACATTACCAATACTCACATTGTGGGTAGGGTTGTTCTAATCAGAAAAATCCTCTACTCCTCCTTCCTCTTTCCCCACTTCCTCTTCTTTCCAACTCTCCTCTCTGTTACACTCATCGATCTCCATCTCACTTCCTTCTTTTCCCATCTCCTCAAAATCAACCTCTATATCCTTTTGTTTATCCACGTGCTCTTGAATTTTCTCCACAGTGGCTTTTTTAATCTTTTTACTCTGTATCAATTCATCCTTACTAGGCCCACAATCCTCAATTTTCCTCTTTCCTTTCCCTGGTGACACCGACAACCTTTTTTTTCCTCAATAGCCAAAATCTTACAATGCTCATAAATGAGCAAAATAAGGCCATAATGAAGCACAGGAGAAGAAGGGTTCTTACTATGCTTGTTCAAAGACCGCGACAAAGACCTAAAATGGTAATAGGGCAGAGAAATCCTCTTCTCATGTCTAAAGTGATTTAGAAGCACAAAATGGTTGGTGTGGACCCTAGTGAAATGACCCTCTATAGTAATATACTCCATAATTGCATTAAGCACACAACCCCAGATTTTTTTGATATTAGAAGTATCATAATACCCCCCTGAAGCTTTTCCTAATTTTGCTCTCTCCTTCTCTTTACATGGAAAGAGATTCATTGCATTATTAGACACTTTTAGGTCCCTAAAGAAATTAAGACCAGAATGGGGCATACCTATGACCATGGAAATGAGGTCCGCGTCCAGCTTGAATCTAACACCATAAATTTTGAAGGAGCCATTTTTTGAATTTTCAGTAACTCTAGTAACTACCAGGTTAATTATGCTTTTATCATAGTCTACCAATTTTTCCATGAAATGTGTCATGAAACCCTTCTCCAGCTTTTTCCATACCTTAGGCATCTCCTGCCATTTGGAAATATTATTAGGTTCCTCTCTTCTAAGATCACCCCCATTGTAGAATTCGTTTTACGATTTCTCTGCTTCTACAACTTCAGAGCTTTCTTCCAAATGACACTCGACTTTTTGAAAATGCACACACACAAAGCGTGTGAAATTTTAATATTCTTTTTTAGGACTCTGCCCTTCTGACGAGCTATCATTACCTTTCTAAAAATTTGATGATTAATCATTAATACTTCCATGATTAACGTGTGATCCTTCTTTCCCCATAAATTTGTCCTTTCTAATGAGTTCTTTAATATTAAAATCAATATTATCTTCCCCATTCCAAATGCTTTGAACTTCGGAAATAACGCCAAGGTTAGCAAGGTCGTCCTCTATGCCATTTTTTTCCCTAAAAACATGCTCAATAATAATTGATTTAAAGCTAGAAATAATTTCTCGGGCTTTAAAAATAATATTTTTTATAGTCCACAAAGGCTCAACTTCCCCCTTAAGGCATTTAATAATGTTAAGAGAGTCTCCCTCCAACCATAGATTATCATGATTGAGATTTTTATCTATAATCAATGTATTCAGGGCAGCCGAGGCTTCAGCATAATGACTAGTTTGGTTACCCAAAGGGCCAGCAACAACCACAAGGCAACTTCCAGCAAAATTTCTGATAATGCCCCCATAACTAGCATTCCCAGGATTTCCCTTAGAGGCCCCATCAAAATTGGCCTTGATCCATCCCTGAGATGAAAAGCACTAGAAAAGACCATCCCTACCTTTATCCTTGTTGCTTCTACTATTGGAGAGGTTCCATCTTTCATTAAAGTCTCTTTACCATCTAAACCATTATCAATTTTATATAAGCATTCATAGATCGCTCTATAGATTTTATCCACCACCACTTCAAGGTTTGTGCTTTTTTCCCTAAAAATCTTATTGTTACGCTCCTTCCATATGTTCCATATGACAATAGGGAGAGTAAGTTTCCAAAGCTCAATATTCTTAGAATTGTAACTAAGGCAATACCATTGCTGCCAGAACTCTTCTAGAGAGTTCGAGAAAACCCAACTCAACTTCCACTTACTAAAAATAATATTCCAAATTTCCTGACTGAAATTGCACTGGTAGAGGATATGGCAAGCAGACTCCTCCTCCCTGCAGCATAGAGAACACCTGTTAGGAAAAACAAATCCACGCTTATGGAGATTATCAAGAGTTAGCACCTTATTTTGGATAAAAATCCAAAAGAAGATATTAATTTTGGGCATCAACTTCTTTATCCACACTTTCACCCACAAAGGGATTTCTTCCGGAACTTTGTAATACACCATTGAAGACACAGAATATTTCCCATCAGAAGTTCCCTTCCACATCATACAATCCTCAGAATGCTCCATAAATATTTTTGAAGAAAGCGATCTCCAAAAATTTTAATCCCGGACAAAGCTGGCTGAACTCAATCCACTTCCCATTTCTCTAGTAGTCTCTAACAAAGTCTCCATACCTACTTTTAAACTAGTCTTTCCATTCCTTAAGAATGGGGATTTCCTCTAGCAGTTTATCCATTAGCCATTTGTCCTCCCAGAATCTAATAATTCTCCAATTCCCCAATTTCCACTTTCTTCCAGCTACAGCCCAAGCTTTAGCCGTTTGAACTACATTCCAAATTGCAGAACCTTCCATAAGAAAAGAAGTATCCATAAATTCTTCCTCAGATGGTTGCATGTGAAGGTATTTCTTTTTCCAAATTTAATTCCATTCCCTTTCCTCCCCTTTCATTCTCCAAATTTGTTTACCTAACAAGGCATTATTCATAGTTGTAATGTTCCTTATTCCCAAACCCCCAAAAGCCTTAGGAGTGCAAATATTATTCCAGGCAATAAGGGGGATTCTATTTTTATCTTCCACTCCCAACCATAAGAATTTTTTTTGAATTCTTTCAATGGCCTCAGCAAACTTCCTAGGGATTTTAAACAGACCAAGGGAATAGATAGGCAAATTTTGAAGTGTAGCCTTAAGTAAGGTCACCTTACCTGCTTGGCTAAGGAGGGCTCCTTTGTTAGGTCTCAGAGGCAACTGAGAGGGGGGGGTGAATCAGTTGTCCAATTTATTTTAAACCAAATATAATTTAACCAAACTTAGTGCATAATACCGGTAAACCAAACTTTAATGTCGGTAGATAGTTTAATAGTTAATTGTAGTACCGATAAAGTTTAATGCATGAAACAGAAAGACAAATAACATACACAACACATAACACAGTTTTTTGTACGTGGAAACCCTGTAAGGGGAAAAACCACGGTGGGAAACCTTACCCACAATCAGATGATACTATTGCAGATAGTATGTGTGTACAATATGGAGTCTACACATGCAGAAAGGCCAACTACCTAGAGCTCACTGCTCAATCACAAAATGGGAGTCACACTGACTACAATTGGATGGTTAAATCCAATGATAATGTACTGCTCAAAATAGCATCTTCATATGTTGGATTCAGTACTAGTTAAGCTCTTATTTGCATTCTTCAAACCTTCCTTCAATGTTGAATGATGTCTGCATGTATAGCTCTACTTATGTTTGTATATACCTTATTACAATCCTTTTTTCACTCTTCCACACAATCTCATAAATGAGATCTTACATATATACCAAAACCTAAGACCAAATGAGTAGGTCAGCTCACTAAGATATTACAATAAAATCAATTACAAATGAATCAAGATGTGATGCATGATGTCGGCTCAATTCATTTACAATAATAATAAATCATCTTCATGATGTATCGTGCTAATCTGGAATAGATATGCTTGTCAGTGCATATCCTGGACCTATTTGCCGGTAACAACAAATATGCAAACCCGATTAGACCAATGAACAAATCACCAAAACCAAGTGTCCAAACAATGTCTTTGACATAACCAAGTAATCTCTAGATGATAATAGATCATCCTCAGTGCTAGTGAACAATATAACCTATCGGTGAATCAGATACTGATGACTGTGCATAAGTCATTGATCATGCCGGTGAACATAACCAAAGATCTCTGAGTGTTTCTCAAGTGTTGACAAGTTTTGACATCAATGAAAAAACCATATCAACATACCCAAAATACCAACAATCTCCCCCTTTGGCATTGATGGCAACACAAGATGGAAAAACCATCTAAGTGCCAAAGCAGAAATGCCAAAAACCAACAATCTCCAAAAGAGATCATCAAAATATAGATACAGAGAGTAACAATCTCTCCCCCAATGAATAATCTCTCCCCAAAAGATAATATGTTTTTCCATAGATATCTCTCCCCCTTTGACATCAAATTCCAAAGCAATACAGAACCAAATACAATCAGTTCAAAGAACTTATTACAAAATACCAACTTATCAATTTATCCAGCTACTCCCCCTAAGAAGTAGCTCTCCTTCATCAAAGTCGGGAAAAAGATTGCTCTATTAGTTCTATCGGTTTGATGCCATGCTCCAAATGTCTAAGTTTCTACTGGTGAGGGTATAACTCCAAGCTGCTCCCTAAGATATTCAAAAGTTTCTTTAGGCAAAGGTTTAGTAAAGATATCTACAATCTACTCTTTAGTATTCACATTAACCAATTTCACTTCTTTTCCTTCAGTATTCTCTTTCAAAAAATTAAATTTGATAGAAACATGTTTAGTTTTTGAGTGAAATACCGGATTCTTTGATATATCAATTGCTGCCATATTATCACAGTAAATGATTATAGGTTCCTTGCATTATACCTTTATGTCCTTCAACATTTGCTTAATCCATAATACCTGTGTATAGTTAGTTGTTTTTGCAACATGTTCTGATTATGTTGTTGATAAAGATGTGCAACTTTGTTTCTTTCTTAACCAAGAGATTAATCTACTACCAAGAAAGAATGCTCCACTGGTGGTGCTTTTTCTATCATCTACATCTCCTACCCAATTTGCATCGGTGTATGCACACAAATCAAAGTTTTCATCTCTAGGATACCATAAACCAAGATTTGTAGTTCCTTGTAGATACCAGAAAATCCTTTTCACTATTGATTCATTATTTTCCTTAGGATTACTCTGAAATCTTGAAACAATACATATTGCATTCATAATATCAGATCTTGTTTATGTCAAATACAGTAAACCTCCTATTATAGACTTGTACCTAGTCGGATTAAAAGGTGTTGATTCATCCTTCAAAGAGAGCTTATCAGTTGTAGTCATAGGTGTACTTACCGGTTTAGAGTTTTTCATGCCAAATTTCTTTAGTAATTCCTTCAAGTACTTTGATTGATTTATGAATATACCTTTATCAGTCTATGAGATCTGCAATCCTAAAAAGAATTTTATCTCCCCAATCATAGACATTTCAAATTCTTCTTGCATCTTATTAGAAAAGTATTTACACAATCCATCTTCTCCTCCAAAAACTTCAATAAGAAAGATGTCATCCTTAGTTACTTTGTAATATAGATTGTTGTCAGCATTACCTTTAGTGAAACCAATATTCAAAAGATATTTGTCCAATCTAGCATACCAAGCTCTAGGAGCTTGATTTAGTCCATATAAAACTTTCCTTAACTTGCAAACCATATCTTTGTCATCTGTCAATGAAAATCCATCAGGTTGTTCAATGTAAACTTCTTCTTCAAGATCACCATTCAGAAATGCACATTTAACATCCATTTGATATACTTTATAGTTCTTGTGTGCTGCAAAAGCTAAGAATAATCTGACTGTCACAATTCTAGCTACCGGTGCAAAGGTTTCATTGTAATCAATTCCTTGTTTTTGTGAATATCCCTTACACACTAATCTTGTTTTATTTCTAATTACCTTACCATCTTCATTAAGTTTATTTCTGAATACCCATTTAGTTCCAATTACATTTTTATCTTTAGGTCGGGGAACTAATGTCCATGTGTTATTCTTTTCGATTTGTTCCAACTCATCTTCCATAGCCTTAATCCAGTGTTTATCTTCACATACCTCATTAATTGATGCTGGTTCAATTTGAGAAATAAGACATACCTCTTCATTTTCCAGTCTTCCTCTAGTCATAACACCTTGATATTTATTCCCAATTATCTGACTTTCAGAGTGATTCAATCTAACATACCTGGGTGTGTTCACTTGTTGTTTTTCCTCAGTCACTGTGGAATTCTTAGATGATGCCAGTGTGACTGGATCAACAATCTATATCGGTGTGCTCATAGTAGGTTCATTTGTGATTATCTCAACTGCTGGTTCAAAGTCTATGTACCTTGAACTATCTCTAAATTGTTCATCAATCTTCACATTTGCACTTTCAATGATTTTCTGCAATCTTTTATTAAAACATCTATATGCCTTGCTCTTAGATGAATAACCAAGAAATATTCCTTCATCACTTCTAGGATCAAATTTTCCAGTATACTCATCTCTTCTAATATAGCATTTACTTCCAAATATTCTGAAATATTTAAGAGTAGGAGTATTACCAAACCATAGTTCATGAGGGTCTTACTAGTTTAACCTTTGATGTGAACTCTATTGAATGTATAAATAGTTGTATTGACTGCTTCTCTCCAATACGCACGAGGTAGATTTGCTTCTGATAGCGTGCTTCTAGCTGCATCCAAAATAGTTATGTTCTTCCTTTCCACAACTCCATTATGCTTGGGTGTTCAAGGTGTTGATAATTGTCTTCTGATTCCATTCACTTCACAGAATGTATTAAATTCCTTAGATGTGAATTCACCTCCTTGATCTGATCTCAAACATTTGATTTTCTTACCGATTTCATTCTCTATCATGGCTTTGAATAGTTTGAATTTCCCAAAAGCTTCTGATTTCTCCTCGAGAAAAGTAACCCAACATATTCTAGAATAGTCATCAATGATTAGCATGAAATATCTATCTCCATGTAAACTTCTAGTTCTTGTTGGACCACATAAATTAGTATGAATTAAGTCAAGAACATTATTGGATTTTTCTGGTATACTCTTAAAATATGCTCTAACTTGTTTTCCAAATTGACATTCCTTACAAACCGAATTGTGAGGCTTAACAATCTTAGGTAAATCTGTTACTGTCTTAGTTGTACTAATTTTCACAATGCAATCAAAACTTACATGACACGGTCTCTTATGACATAGCCAACTTTCATCAATATGTGCAATCAAGCATGTCTTCTCATTTTTATTCAAATGAAAGATATTACCTCTAGTCTGATTACCGGTTGCAATTTCTAAACCAGTTCTATTCTTGATTATGCATTTACTATTCTTGAATTGTAACTGAAATCCCTTTTAAACTAATTGACCAACACTCAAAATATTGTGCTTCAAACCTTCAACAAATTAAACATTATCAGTATTATGCTTACCATCAAAAGATATAGTACCCTTTCCTCTGATCAAACAAGCTTTGTCATCTCCAAATCTTACTAGACCTCCATTGTATTCCTGAAAGGTTAAGAATTTACTCTTATCACCAGTCATATGATTTTAACATCTGGAATCAATAGTCCATTCATCTTTATCTTCAATTTTAGCTGCCAGGGCCTGCTCTACTAGTTGAATAGTAGGTGTCGGTTGATCTTCTATTATAGCAACAAAAGCCTATCCATTGTCTATCGGTTCCTCATCAAAATCATCAGTAAATCCTTCATCAACATATTAACATGATTTGTCTCTATTCTTCTTAAATATGTACCTTTGATATTCAGGGTTAGGTTTGTATGTTCTTTTAGCTTCTTCTTTCAATCTTGCATGTTTATCAGAACACCTAGAAGCCATATGACCAATCTTATTGCAGTTAAAACATTTAAATGGTGCTTTACCTTCATACTTACTTTCAACTAGACCTTTAGGCATTTTCCTTGCAAATAGTGCTTCAAGCTCTTCCAGTTCTTCATTCTCCTTTCTAATTTCTTCAAGTTCTCTTGCATAAAAGGCTTTCCAATCAAAATTTTTAGATGATGATGATGATGTTGCAGATGATGATGATGCTTTGAAAGCTAAATCTATCTTAATAGTAGCAACAAGACCAAATTCCTCAACTTCAAAAGCTGAAAGTTTTCCAACCAAAGTGTCTCTAGATACTGATGTATTAGGCATTTTTCTCAATTCATTTATAGCAGTAACTTTCATTTTATATGCCGGTGGCAAAGCTCTTAAAAATTTAGAAACAATTTCATCTTCACTTAAGGTTCCTCCACAACATTGTATGCCCAAAACAATTTCATTTACTCTTTCCATAAAAGCAGAAATCATTTCATCTTCTTCCATTTCAGATTTTCATACCTAACCTGGAAGCATTCCATTTTTGCAATTTTGACTGTGGTATCACCTTCATTCAATGTCTCCAATTTATCCCAAATAGCTTTAGCAGTAGATCTATATGATAATCCCATGATTTGTTGATCAGACAGTGCGCTCAAGAGTGCTTCTCTTGCTTTGCAATCATTTTCCTCATCTTTAGCCAAGGTTGGTGGAATAGGTTGACCTTGAGTAGGAACAACATAGTCATTCTTTATAACATCCCATATGTCCTTCCCAATGCAATTCAGATGTGTTTCCATCCTAATCTTCCATATACCATAGTTAGTTCCATCAAGCTTTGGACTATCCTTCCTAAAATAGTTAGAAGACATTGGATCTCCTCAAGCTATTAAACTTCTGCAAAAAGAGGACTATGCTCTGATAAAAATTGTTAGGTCCCATTGGCAAATGAGAGGGGGGGGGGGTGAATCACTTGTCCAATTTATTTTAAACCAAATATACTTTAACTAAACTTTAATGCTCATAGATAGTTTAACAGTTAATTATAGTACCGGTAAAGTTTAATGCATGAAACAGAAAGACAAATAACATACACAACACATAACACAATTATTTGTAAGTGGAAACCCTGTAAGGGGAAAAACCATAGTGGGAAAACTTACCCACAATCAGATGATACTACTACAAATAGTATGTGTGTACAATATGGAGTCTGCACATGTAGAAAGGCTAATTGCCTAGAGCTCACTACTCAATCACAAAATGGGAGTCACGCTGACTACAATTGGATGGTTAAATCCAATGATAATGTACTGCTTAAAATAGCATCTTCATATGTTGGATTCAGTACCGGTTAAGCTCTGATTTGCATTCTTTAAACCTTCCTTCAATCTTGAATGATGTCTATGTGTATAGCTCTGCTTATATTCGCATATACCTTATTACAATCCTTTTTTCACTCTTCCACACAATCTCATAAATGAGATCTTACGTATATACCAAAACCTAAGACCAAATGAGTAGGTCGGCTCACTAAGATATTGCAATAAAATCAATTACAAATGAATCAATATGTGATGCATGATGTCGGCTCAATGCATTTACAATAATAATAAATCATCTTCATGATGTGTCATGCTCATTTGGAATAGATATGCTTGTCGGTGCATATCTTGGACCTATTTGCCAGTAACAAAAATATGCAAACCCGATTAGACCAATGAACAAATCACCAAAACCAAGTGTCCAAACAATGTCTTTGACATAACCAAGTAATCTCCAGATGATAACAGATCGTCCTTAGGTTTGATGGACAATATAACCTGCCGATGAATCAGATACCGGTGACTGTGCATAAGTCATTGATCATGCCGGTGAACATAACCAAAGATCTTTGAGTTTTTCTCAAGTGTTGACAAGTGTTGACATCAATGATAAAACCATATCAACATATCCAAAATACCAACATCCTTTCCATCTAGCCAGTTTGGAATTGAATCTATCAACCAACTTCATCCAGAAATTCTCTGAAAGCTTTAAGCACAGATGGAGACCCAAATAAGTAGAAGGGAACTCATCAATTTTACATCCAAGGATTCTTTTGATCCTTCTTTGTCTATCCACAGGGGTATTGATGAAGAACAAAGAACTCTTATCCCAACTTATCTTTTGACCAGAAGCATCTTCATAGGAATCCATAACACTCTTCATGTTTCTCGCTTCTCTTATGGTAGCTTCTCCCATAGTAATAGAATCATCAACAAACTGTTCATGAGTACAGGTTAATTTGGACGAGGAAGGTTTAAGGCCTTTGAGTTTCCCTTCTTCCATACTTCTCATAATAAATCTACCCAAACTTTCAGCTAGAATAGTAAACAAAATAGGAGAGATAGGGTCTGCCTATCTTGGACCTCTAGAACTTTTGAAGAAACTCAAAGGGGGTCCATTAATAATAACTGTAGAAGTGGAAGTGCCAGTCAGCTGAGAACAAAGCTGAATCACCTTTTCCCCAAACCCAAAAGCTTTCATAATTATGAAAAAGGAATTGCCAATTCACTCTATCATGGGCCTTGGACATATCCAACTTAAGAAAAAAGCCCTATTTTTAGAAACTATTAAAGAATAAATATTCTCATGCACAGAAATGATGGAATCTAGAATCTGTCTGCCAGGGACAAAACCATTCTGCTGAGCCGAAATAATGCAGGGGAGGATATCCAGCATTTTAGAAGTGAGAACCTTAGATATTATCTTGTAAACAAAATTACAAAGACTCGTAGGTCTAAACTTATTGAGATAATCAGCTCCAGAGATCTTAGGAATAAGAATGATAAAGGTAGCATTGAGTTCTTTTAGAAGCCGCCTAGAACCAAAGAATTCTTTAACTCCATTACAAATATCAATCTCCACAATATGCCAAAAAATTTGGAAGAAGAACATAGGGAATCCATCCAGACCAAGAGACATGTCTCCAAGAAAGGAAAACACAACCTTTTTTATCTCCTGATTCGAAGGGATCCGAGAAAGATTTTTTTTGTCATCCACATTTAAAATGGGAGGGATAGCTTGAGCTAGAAGGTCTTGATTTCTAATGTCCAGAATGTCCACACCTCCCAAAAGATTACTAAAGAAATCCATAGCTTCCTTTCTTATTTCATTTTCATTCGACAAAATCCCCCTATTGCAGGATAAAATGGAAATCTTGTTGGCCGCCCTATGCTTAAGAGCAGTCATGTGAAAAAATCGGGTGTTTTATCACCTTCCTTCAAATACAACGCTCTTGATCTTTGTCTCCAAAAATTTTCTTCATTAGAGATAATTTCATGGTATTTGGAAAGCAACCCATTTTCAACATTCCTCAAATCCTCAGAAAGCCCTTCCACTTGAATTCTATCTTGAACTTCTTTAATATATGTCTTAATATGAGCTTTCATTTTAAAGATATCTCCAAAAATCTCTTTGTTCCATATTTTAACTTTGGCTTTGATAATATTAAGCTTTTTGGCCACTCTAAATAAGGCAGTACCCTCAACCTCCAAACTCCACCATTCAACAACACAAATTTCCAATGAAGGGTGGGACAACCAAGCTTTTTCAAATCTAAAAGGAAAATTTCGCTTTGCAGAAGTTGAATTGGCAGTGAAAGAGATAGGATAATGATCGGAACCAATCTTAATGATAGATGCCAAGGAACAATTATACTTAGAAAGCCAGTCGGGAGAAATTAGGAATCTATCCAACCTAACTTGAATGAGATTAGAACCAGTTATTCTATTGGTCCAAGTGTAATTAATCCCTTGGAGATCCACATCCATCAGAGCTTGATCATTAATAAATTCCATAAGATCTTATCTTCCCTCCATCTGCAATGGAAGGCCTCCCATATTTTCATTCTCTTTTAAAGGGGTATTGAAATCTCCCACAATCATCCAGCTTTTATCAAAAAAACTTTGCCTATCTTCAGCCAGGATCCTCCAAAATTTAGTTCTTCTAGCTTTAGAATTAGGCGGATAGATATTAGTGATAACCAAGACAAAGTTATCCTTAATATGCTCAAGCAAAACTGAAGTCTTATTAACCCCTGAAGCAATTTCCTTACCTTTAATAATATTTTGATTCCAAAAGATAGTTGTACCTCCAGAGGCACCCTCTGAACTTGTTCCAATTACCCCATTATTTTTGAAAATTCTAATCCTTTCCACTTTATCCTTACACATCTTAGTTTCCTGAATAAGGACTACATCTGGTTTATGATCTCTTATAATATTACGCAACACATCCCGCTTATGGAGGGTGTTCAACCCTCTAATATTCCATGAAATTATCTTCAAACTTTAACCGGGGATAAGGCTGACACAATGGAGCTTTGTGTTCCATCAACACAGTTCTTCCAACTCTCTTGTTCCCTTTGATTATTTAGAGAGGGTATCCCTTGCTTTTGTTGTGACTTCCAACATCTGCCACCTTCTTATTCTTGCTTCTGGTTGAAATACCTCCATTGGGTCTTCCATTATTTGACTTGCCTTCTTTAATACCAAAAATCCTAAGATTTCCCTCAAGAGCCACCGTCTCCGTGCTTTTAGGAGGAGTTTTGCATTGGGAGTTCTGGATCATATTTCCAGTCTTCTTAGGACTTCCATTGGTTAATAACAACAATGGCACAAAATCCAAAATATTACAGTCCTGCGCTTCATTAAAGTCTTCCTCATTTTCTTTATTATTAGATGAAGCTGGAGCATCATCATAGGAAAACTCATCAAATTTACCCTGGATGATAGAACCAACCTTTAAATCCTCTGATTCATATTTTTGAACCTTTTCTTCGATCCCATGCTCTTCCTCCTTGTTACTTTCTTTTTTACTATTAGGATAGGTACAAACAGATTTTTCATTGTTATTCTTCAAACCCTTCTTTTCCTCGTTTTCCATCTCGGTCAATTCCTTTTCAGGGACAACCTCTGAGGGTGTATCATCATTCTTCCCTTTCATTTTCCATTTTTGTTTTGAGTTGCTATCATTTTTACCATTCTTACCCTTCTTAGATGGATAAGATTTCACCCAATGACCCAACTTTTTACAATGAAAACACACAAAGGGGAGAGATTCATATTCAATCACTTGGGTCCATTTCCCCAGTTTGGACAAAATCTCAATAGATTGAGGCATATCCATCATTTTATTAACATTAACACAAATACGAGAAAAAACCAACCTAGATTTAGCTGCAGTCATTGGGTCGATCGATAGAAGTTCACCAAATGATCTCGCAATCCCCTTAAAGACCCCCTCATTCCAGAACTCCAATGGAAGGCCAGGAAGATGCATCCACACAAGTGCCGACATAAAAAAGGAATCATCCAAAGGGAGGTTAGGAGCCCATTTCTGTAAATTCAAGGTTGACTTGCCAAACATCCACGACCCTTCACACAATGCTTTATTCATATCTTCTTCATTATTAAAAGCAAAGGAGAAAAAACCCCAAAGCAAAACCGCCACATCCACTTGACCTTTGAGAACTCATTTTCTCCTTATAAAGTTCCTTACAACATTGATGTTAGGTCTAAAACCAGGAAACCATCCAACCAAGGTCATAGCTAAACCAGACATAGTGAAATCAACCAGCTTATCTGATACAGATATAGCAAAAACCCCTATCGCTAGATCAGAAAGATTTTTAACTTTCGGAAGTCCAGATTGCACCAAAGGCCTGACTCCAAAAAGAGCCGACCATTTCTTTTCTTTACCTCTATCATGTGGGTCCCTAGTTTTGGAATCTTTATTTTCCATCGATTTGACTATTGTCTTGTCCACCTCAGTACCCTGAGAAGCCTGGGGACCTGCATGATTACCAGCTCCAACGCAGAAAGACTGTCATCCCCATGTTTGAAATTTGAATTTCTCACTCGCCGCTCCTAGATGTTGAAAGTAACAAATTTACAAGAAAAATACCTTCCACTACTCATCGGGAAACCCTAACCTATAATTCACCTTTTCACTCTTTGAAATGTCTTTATCTTTGAATGAGAAATAACTTAGTAAGTTATCCTTTTAACCTTTTTCCATCCCACTTGCTCGCAATAAATGTAGTGAGTATTGTACCACTTTTCTAATTATTCATTTTGTTTGATTCCACAGATACCTTCTGGATCTGTTCACTTCAGCATATTATAATTATTTCTACCAAAATCTCCATTATTACGCTTATATCAACATGTTGTACCTACAACCTTGCGCTCTTTGGTATGGAAAAAATGTTTCATGAATTGCTCCCCCTGGGCCAAAGGCTCAAAATATTTAATTGTCAGAACATGTGTCTACACCAGAGCTAGGTGTAGCCTCAACTCCTTTCTTCTTCAAAATATTCTTCATCTCAACCTTCACTTATTTTGACTATTTGGTGGAATTGATTATGTGTTGCATTGATGTGTTGTCATTGATGCCAACACTAGCTATTTGCATGCTTTACCGACACCCTTCTAGTCCCAATAGGTTGAGTGGTTTCTAGTTGATTTGGATTTGGCATGATCCGATAGGCTTTGGTATATTTTGGCGATGGAATTGGCTTAGTCATAATATCCATGCTCATATTCAATAAGTTGGTTTTGGTCTGGTGATCAAATGCTATCATGTTTGCTTAGAAGCTTGGTTTCTGGTTCTATCGATGGTTTCACTGGCAGAGATTTTGATGAAGATCTTTGATGAATTGCATAAGTGGTGTTGGTGCAGCTTCTGGTGGAGTTTCAGGAAGCTGATGGTGATCATGTTAGAGACTTGGTGGATGGATATCATTGTTGTAGCGTGTGGACCTATACTAGGTCCCGGTTGCTCTAGGTTATGGACTGACTTTAATGTAACGTATGGATAGGACCTCTCGATGTGTTTTCAGGATGTCTTATGTGTTGGATATTATTTGTTTGGTCTAAGGTCGACATGGTTTGTAATTATATAATTGGTGTATTATCTAGTGGCCAACCTAATTGTTTATGGTCGAGGGTTTGTATATATAGATGTAAGATCTCATTGTAGATCATCATGGTTATGTTAGAGGTCATGGTCAAGGAATGTAATATCATTCAAGAAGAGGATTTGGTCGATAATTGGAGATAGAATTGGATTTATGTAAGAGGATTTAGTCATCCAGTATTGAGCTTAACCAGAACTGTACTCAGGTATAGGAGACGCTATCTTTTGCAGTTCAACACTTCTCTGGATTGTAGTCTGGATTTCTATGTAGTCAATGAGGCTCCTTTTGTGATGAGCAGTGCGCTCTAGGCTATTGGCCTTCCTACAAGTGTAGGCCCCTCAATTGTAATTCACATACTTACTGCAGAAGTATTATCTGACTGTGGGTAGGATTCCCACCGTGGTTTTTCCCTTTACCGGGTTTTCCACGTATAAATCTTGGTGTCATGTGGATGGTATTTATTCTGTGATTATTTTTTACGCTTAATTGGTTTAACTACTATTTTGGTATTAATGTTTTGGGTTCCAATATTAAATTTTTAATTGCTAATGGTTCTCGTAATCTATGACAATTGATTAACCCCCCCCTCTCAGTTTTCTTCCAATTATTTGAATTGTCTAACAATTGGTATCAAAGCTTTGGTCCTCTCTGTAGAAATCTTAACTGCTTGAGGAAGATCCTATGGCAACTAACAGTTCAAGTTCATCCAGTTCTTCTAGAGCTATCTTCGGAGAGATATTCCTAGGCTTGATGGAACAAATTACACAGTATGGAAGATTCGGATGGAAACTCATCTGAGATATCTTGGCAAGGAGATTTGGGAGATCACATAGAATGGTGTCACACCTTATAATCTAGGATCTGCCAATTCTCCTCTGACAAACTTGGATAAGAAGCTTGAGAATGATTGTAGAGAAAGAGAAGTCCTCTTGTGTGCACTTTCTAATTAGCAAATAATGGGATTAACCGACAAATCATTTGGAAAGGCTATATAGGATAAGTTGGAGACTCTTAATGAAGGTGACCCTACAATGAAGATTTCTAAACTTGATGGTTACTAGGTGAGATATGAAAACCTAAATATGGAAGAATATGAAAGGATTACTGCATTCATGGAAAGGGTAAATGAGATTGTTATGGGAATTCAATGTTGTGGTGGAACTCTGAGTGAAGATGAAATTGTTTCTAAAGTTCTGAGAGCCCTACCACCAGCTTACAATATGAAGGCTACTATTATTAATGAGTTGCTAATAATGCTAATACATCAATGAACAGAGATACTTTGGTTGGGAAACTATCTGCTTTTGAGCTTGAAGAATTTGGACCTTCTGGAGCTGTGAAGACTGAACCTTCTTTTCATGCATCTACATCTGCAACTGGTAAGCAAGATTAAAAATATGCAAAAGAATTGGAAGATATGAAGAGATAAGATGATGAGTTTGAGAACTTGAAGCACTATTTGCTAGAAGAGTACCTAAAGGACCGATAGGAAGTAAGTCTGAAGGAAAAGCACCTTTTAAATGTTTTGCATGTAATAAGATTGGTCATTTTGCAACTAGATATCCTAAAAGGAATTCAAGATTTGAAGAAATAGTTAGAAGATCATTTAAGACTAACCCTGGATATCAGAAAAAGTATAAGAACAAGAAAAATAGACACAAATCATGCTATATAGCGGATGAGGATGGCATTACTGATTCTGATGATGAACCGACATAAGACTCTGCTAGTGGTTTTGGCAATGGAAAGGAATGGGTGTTCCTAGCTATCAAGGAAGATGATCTAACATTGGAAGAGAATGTACCTGAAGAGAAGGCACTTGCTGCTAAAATTGAAGACAAGGATGAATGGGTAATTGACAGCGGTTGTTCACATCATATGACTAGAGATAAAGGGAAGTTTCTATCTTTGCAAGAATTTGATGGTGGTCTAGTTAGATTTGGAGATGACAAAGCATGTATGATCAAAGGAAAAGGAACTATATCATTGGATGGTAAGAAAAATACTGGCAATGTTTATCATGTTTTGATTGAATGAAAAATAGGTTTTATGGACCCGAAACCATTACAACATAGTTAAAATAAAAAGCTGAGAAAATAGAGTCCTCATACAAAGCGACTGGTCCAAAAAACCAGCAAACAGAAAAAATAGCTAAACAACAAAAAACAACAAAGAACCCAAGGAGACACTACATAGTAATTTTCTTCAGCAGATCCTCTGCCTTAGTCACCAGCTCATCATAGGTCGCCCCAACTGCTTTTAGCTCCTCCAGGTCCTTATTCACTTTCTTTTCCTTCCTCTTTCCATGGGTACGAGTTCTGGGACCTTGGGCTTCCCCGGTTCCTTCTACATCCAGGTCAATTTCCTGGGTTTCCTTTTCATCGTCGAGCTTGCTGATGAGGGTATGGGTGTTGTTCGCTGAGATTTTTAGAATGCTGAGACTCTGCTCTGCAATGTTCTTGAGGCACTCCTCTATCTTGTCCACTTTGGCAACTGTATCTGAGAGCATTTTTTCGTTAGTTTCCTCCAGGGTTTTTCTATCCTATATCTCCTTTTCAATTTTCTCAAACCGGGGATTAAAGGCATCTCTGATGTCTTCCGCTTTGGCAATTGTGTTCTTCAAATCTTAAATATAATTGGCCATAGTGTTCCCCTCTCCAATGTTAATGGTCTCTAGGATCATGACTCTATTGCAGAGTTTTTTGTATTCATCCACAGTATTCTTATTCTCGTCAATAAGCCATTCAATGGTTTTCATAAAACCCTTCAAGGCCTCGGGGTGAGGACCAGGAGAAGGAGTAACTTTACCAGGGGTTATCTATTCATCTTTAGCAATATGGAGGGCAGAAATAGTGTCAGTGGCCCTGAGGGTCTCCTCCATAGTCTCCATCTCCAGGCTTTGTTCAGCTTCTAGGGTTCTTGTTTGCTTGTCCTCTTCCGGTTCCTTGCTTGTGTCCTCCGGATCTTTGCCAGTCTCCTCTGTTTTCTTTTGCTTCTTCTTGGGTTGGGCTTGGATTTTACTTTTTTCCTTCAGCACTCCTTTAGGGTTCTTCTTCTCCTCAGGGAAATTAGAGTCCTCTTCTTCCAAAGAAATACTAATCAAGGGTTTGCTTTGGGGTTTTTTACTCTTAGAAGAAGATGGTCTTGATTTCCTCTTCTTGCTCCTCTCATACTCTGAGTCGTCAGAGATTTCCTCATTTTTAGTTGAGGAATCATTATCTGAATCCTCCTCCTCCAAGAAATCAGAATCAGACATTTCTTCCTCTGAATCCACAGAGAGCTGCATTTGATTGATTTTACTGGCCTTTAGATGATCATAAATGAGGACCATAAGTCCCTGGTGCATTGCAGTGTCACCCCAAGGATTTTCTTTATATGCTTTTAGGGATGCATTCATAGAACAGAGCAAGAAATAAGGGAAATTCACCTTATCATTATGCCTAAAATGATTTAAGAGGACAAAGTGATAACCATATACTTTCGTAAACCTGCCATCTAGAGTTATATACCTCATTAAAACAAAGAGAATTTCCCACCAGGGATTTGCAAAAGCCCTAGGCGGGTAATAGGTTTTGCTCAACTTTACCAGTCTTTTCTTCTCTTTCTCTATGACTGGGTACCTTTCAATGGCTTCCCTGCCAACCTTCCTGTCTCTGTAAAAATTGCAGCCCTCCCTTTTGAATCCCATAGCTTTAGCTATTAACTCTTCATCAATTTCCACCAGTTGGTCGCCCATTTTATGCTTGCCCTTCTTCCAATTTTTGCTGAAGAAGCTGGTTATCTTTCCATCATAGCCATGGAGTCTCTCAAGGAAGCTCGAAAGACCACCCTTCTACAAAATTTCCCACACCTCTTCTTTCTATTTCCACTCCTTGCAACTTCCTGGCTGATATCTTCTCCTATTTCCGCCCATGGTGTCGTTTCTCACAGTCAAGTTCAGGTTACAGAGCTGGTGAAACAGAAAGCTTTTCGAAGCTAAAACAAAAGCCCAGAAAGTGTGTGTAGCATTATTGATTTGACAAGTTATAATGCACGTTCTGCTAACTTTGATATTATAATGAGTAATTCCCTCATTATCGAAGTAACTCGAAGTGCTTACTTCAGTACATATCATAATTGCCTTGTCAATCAAGATTATTTGGGGTACTTCGATATCTTTCATTTATTATGATTTATCTTACATCTCCAGGAAGACCACTCTCACCTATCCATGTGGTTATTGTATCATTCTTCACCGCCACATTTGCAACCCAATCAGTAGAACAGTTGGCCTCCCAATATATATGGGATATGTGGCATTTTTTGAAGGTTCTGATGATGTCAATGGAAGAAAAAATTATATTGTGGATCGACCAAGAGGGCTGAGAGGTCTCACTGAGACACTTAATAATATTGTTGGAATCCCCTTCGATCCAGAGATGGGTACAGTTCCATTTTTTGGCTAGAATAATGCCTTGAAGGGCTGCCATAGCTTCCGCCTTATGATTGGTTTGAATTCCAATAGAGACAACAACCATACCTTTGCAAATGCCTCTGTCGTCTCTGAGAATAGCTCCACAGCCTAAAGGACCTAGATTTCCTTTGGCTGCTCCATCAAAATTGATTTTAAGCCAACCATGGGGAGGGGTTTGCCATTTAACTTCAAGCCTTTTATTGTGGCTAATATTATGACCATCAGTGATCTTCATATTCCAGGCTCTTAAGATATTTGACTCCAAAGAGTTGTTTGAGTAACAAGAGACCTCCATAGTTCCCATATTTTCCTGAATAGCCCTTTGAATTTTCTGAAAAATAATGTCTTGATTTAAGGACACATCCCTGAAAATTCAGTTGTTTCTTTCCTTCCAGAGACCCCACAGAATGTGAGGCAGAGAGAGCTACCACATACACCTCAGAAAAGAGTTGGTCCAATGAATTTGCCAGGAAGAGAATAAATCTCTAATGTTACTAGGAAACACCCAAGCAAGACTAAAGCTTTTGAGGAAGCTTTCCCAAACAGAGGTTGAGAAAGAACAGTGGAGGGCAAGATGATCCACTGACTCTTCCTCTTGAAAGCACAGCACATACCTATTTGGAAGGGCAAAACCTCTGGATTTAAGGTTGTCAATAGTAAGGATCTTATTCTGGAGAATAGTCCAGAAGAACATATTGATTTTAGGAGTTAGCCCTTTTAACCAAGCTTTAGACCAGAAAGGATTCATAGGAGGGGAGGGGGAGAGGATATAATACATCGAAGATACAGTAAAGGTACCTTTGGGGTTATATCTCTAGATCAGGGAATCCTCTTCCTTATTCAGCCAGATAGTAGACAGTTGGGTTTTGAGCTTGGAGAGAGTGGGATGAATACTATCAATGTTCTGCCAGTTGTTCCCATCCCAGTAATTTGCCACTAGGGTACCAAAAGAGACAATACAAGAGGGGGCATGGGAAGCCCACTCATACAAATCCATTAGGGGTTTGTCAAAAAGCCAAGGATCCTCCCAGAATCTCACTTTTCTACCATTTCCAAGTTTCCATGTCACACCTTTAGCAAACACCTCTTTACATTTAGAAACATGGTTCTAGATATGAGATCCATTTATACTAAGATCCAAATTAAGAAAAGAAGATAGAGAAGAGGACAGAAAAGAATACTTACTTATCCAAATTTTGCACCATTTAGAATCAGAGTTAAACCATCTCCAAACTTGTTTTGACAAGAGAGCTTCATTTAAAGTGCGAATCCTCCTAAGCCCTAGACCACCTTTGCTTTTTGGCTTGCAGACCTAATCCCATGCCACCAAGGACATTCTTTGCTTTTCCTCCACCCCAGACCATAGGAATCTCCTTTGAATTTTCTCAATAGCTTCAACATACTTGACTAGAATTCTGAATAAGCTAAGAGCATAAATGGGGATACTTTGAAGAGTAGCCTTAAGAAGAAGGAGCTTACCAGCTTGACTTAAGAGAGCCCCTTTCCAACCTGCAAGTTTTTTGTGAAATTTATCAACCAGTGAACTCCAATAGGAGTCAGGAGGGGAAATCCCCATGGGGAGACCAAGGTAGGTAGCAGGAAGGTCAGCAATCTTACACTCCAGAATTTTGTTGATCCTTTGTTGTCTTCTCTCCGGAGTGTTAATGAAAAAGACATCACTTTTGGCCTAGTTAATAAGCTGCCCCATTGTAGAAGCATATTTACACAAGGTATTCTTCAGAACTTTAGCTTCTGAGATGCTTGAATCCCCCATAATTATTGTATCATCAACAAACTGCTGGTGTGAACAAATAAGGTCAGTAGAAGAAGGTTGGAGACCCTTAAAGGATCCTATCTGCACCAAATTTTCCATGGTCCGTCCAAAGCATTCTGCCATAATAATGAATAGGATGGGGGAGATAGGATCTCCTTACCTAAGACCTCTCAAAGCTTGGAAAAAGGTTGAAGGAGAACCATTGACAAGAATAGCAAAGGACGCAGTAGTGGTAAGTTGGGATAAAAGATCCACAATTCTTGGGGCAAACCCAAAAGCAATAAGGACTTTTTGTAGAAGAGACTAGTCCACCCTATCATAGGCTTTGGAGAGATCTAGCTTAAGAATGAGACCCTGCTTCTTTTCTTTAACAAGAGAGTGAATATTCTCATGAACAGTAATAATGGAATCGAGAATTTGTCTTCCAAGAACAAACCCATTCTGCTGGTGTTTAATAAAAGTCGGGAGAATAGACAAGAGTCTAGAGGTCAGGACCTTAGATATGATCTTGTAAAAGGAATTGCAGAGGCTAATAGGTCTGAACTTGTCCAGAGAATCAGCACCTTGAATCTTGGGGATAAGAGCAATAAAAGTACCATTTATTTCCTTCAAGATTTTTCTAGCCCCAAAGAATTCCTTAACCCCATTAGCAACATCAGTCCTAATAATGTCCTAGAACTCTTGAAAAAAGAGCATTGGGAAGCCGTCAGGACTAGGAGCTTTGTTTCCATCAAAGGAGAAAACAGCATTTTCACTTTCTAAGGTGGAAGGAATGGAAGAGAGAAAAACATGATTTTGGGCATCAATGAGACGAGGAATGTTCTGAAGAAAAGAGGACTGAGCTTCAGCATCCAGACTTTGATCCCTCAAAAGGAGGTCCGAGAAATACCTCTTAGCTTCATTCCTTATTTCATCTTCCTTGACCAACTCCCCACTGTCCACAACTAACTTGTTCATCCTGTTGGCAGCTTTATGTTTGATAGTTGACATATGGAAGAATCTTGTATTCCTGTCTCCTTCCTTGAGCCATTTGCATCTCGATCTTTGCTTCCAGAACATTTCCTCTTTAGTAATAATATCATGGTAATTCTTAGGAATCTCATTCTCCTCAGCAATAGAAACAGTACTAAAACCATCCTTCTAGATCTGGTCCTGTATCTCTTTTAGGTTTTCTTGAATTTTACGCTTAGCCTCAAATATATTCCCAAAGCTGTTCTTATTCCAGATTCGGATGTTGTCCTTCACACTTTTGAGCTTCTTACCCACTTTGAACATTGTCATTCCCTCAACTTGGATACTCCACCATTTTTGAATATACTTTTTAATATCAGGGTGAAGAGTCCACATTTTTTCAAATCTAAAGGGATAGTTTTTTCTTCTATTATGTTTATTATGTTGAAGGTTTAAGGCATAATCTATTGAGTGTAGGACAACTGGTGGATAAGGGATTTCAATTACAGTTCAAGGATGAAAAATGCAAAATCATCAACAGATTTGGTTTGGAGATTGCAACTGGTACACAGACAAAAGGTAACATATTTCATTTGAATTCCTGTGAGAAGACATGTTTGATTACATAGATTGATGAGAGTTGGCTATGGCATAAAAGGTTGTGTCATGTGAATTTTGATTGCATTGTAAAGATTAGTTCAACTAAGGCAATTAGGGATATACCTGAGATTATGAAGCCCTCTAATCTGGTATGTAAAGAATGTCAAATGGGTAAATAGGTCAGAACCTCTTTTAGGAGTATACAAGATAAATCAAATGATGTTCTTGATCTTATTCATACTGATTTGTGTGCCCCTGCTAGAGTTAAAATTTTTGAAGGTGATAGATATTTCATGCTAATCATTGATGATTATTCTCGAATGATGTGGGTTACTTTTCTAAAAGAAAAATATGAAGCATTTTAAAATTTTAAAATCTTTAAGGCTAAAGTGGAAACTGAGACATGATTGAAGATTAAATGTTTGAGGTCAGATCATGGTGGAGAATTCACATCCGGTGAGTTTAATAACTTTTGTGAGAAGCATCATATAAGAAGATAATTTTATGCTCCCTGGACACCTTAGCAGAATGGAGTTGTCGAAAGGAAGAACATAAATATCTTGGATGCTGCTAGAACAATGATGATGGAAGCTAGTCTACCTTATATCTACTAGAGAGAAGCAGTGATCACAATGGTTTATATATCAACAGAGTACATATCAAAGGAGAAACTAGTAAGAGACCTTATGAATTATGGTTTGCCAATACACTTATGGTTAAGTATTTCAGAATTTTTGGTAGTAAATGTTATATCAGGAGAGATGATGTCATTGGAAAATTTGATCCTAGATGTGATGAAGGCATATAGATGTTATAACAAGAGATTGTAGAGAATTGTGGAGAGTGATAATGTCAAAGTAGATGAGCTGAACATAAGTCAAATCATAGTTTATGAGAAGGAACCAATAGTGGAAATGATTATATCTGAACTAGTAGAACCTTTATCGGAACAGAATGTTGAACCAATTACTCCAGCAGTATTAGAGAATTCTATAGTAACTAAAGAATAGGGAAGAGGAATAGAGAATCAGAGGACTCTTAGGTATGTGAGATTGAATCATTTAGAAGATCAAATCATTGGGGATAAAAGCAATGGAGTGATGACAAGAAGAAGACTGGAAACTAATGAGGCATGTTTAATTTCACAAGTTGAATCGGTATCAGTAATTGAGGCATGTAAAGATGAATATTGGTTGAATGCTATGCAAGAAGAATTAGATCAAATTGAGAAAATAACACATGGACTTTGGTTCCCCGACCTAAAAATAAGAATGTTATTAGAATTAAATGGGTTTTTAAGAATAAATTGAATGAGGATGGTCAAGTTATAAGTAATAAGGCTATATTAGTTTGTAAAGGATATTCTCAGAAGGAAGGAGTTGATTATGGAGAGACTTTTGCACCTGTAGCTAGGATTGAAGCTGTAAGATTATTTCTTGTCTATGTTGCTTATAAAAACTATAAGGTTTATCAGATGGATGTTGAATGTGCATTTTTGAATGGGGATCTTGATGAGGAAGTTTATTTTGAGCAACCTGATGGTTTTTCACTATCAGATGATACAAACATGGTTTGCAGGTTAAGGAAATCTTTATATGGATTGAAACAAGCACCTAGAGCTTGGTTTGCAGTGCTAACAACAATTTATATTATAAGATCGCTGATGATGATATATTGATTATTAAAGTATTTGTTGATGACATTATTTTTGGAGGTGAAGACAAGTTATGTATATAATTTTTTAAGAATATGGAGAAAGAATTTGAGATGTCTATGATTGGTGAGATGAAATTTTTCTTAGGTTTGCAGATTACTAGACTAACAAAGGTATTTTTATCTATCAAACTAAGTATGTTAAGTAATTGTTGAAGAAATTTGGTATGGGAGATTCTAAATTGGTAAGTACTCCTATGGTTACAAGTGAGAAATTGACAAGAAAATATGTTTCTGCATCGGTAAATCCTACAAGATACAAATCTATGATTGGAGGTCTACTTTATTTGACTCAAACTAGGCCTGACATAATGAATGGTGTTTGTATTGTTTCAAGATTTCAGAGTGATCCTAGAGAGAATCATGAGAGTGCGGTGAAAAGGATTTTTAGATACTTACAAGGTACATCAGAATATGGTTTGTGGTACCCTAAGGAAGATAACTTTACTTTATGTGCATATACAGATGTTGATTGGGCTGGAGATGTTGATGACTGAAAAAGTACTTCTGGTAGAGCTTTCTTTCTCGTAAAGAAATTGGTTTCATGGATTAGCAAGAAATAGTCATGTACTTCTTTATCTACTGTTGAAGTTGAGTATGTTGTTGTTGCTACTAACTATACACAAGTTTTATAGATGAAGCAAATGTTGAAGTATATAAAGGTGGATTGTGATGCACCGGTAGTTATTCATTGTGATAACTCTGTTGCTATTGATATATCAAAGAATCTGGTATTTCATTCTTAGACAAAGCACATATCTATCAAGTATAACTTTTTGAAGGAAAAGGTGGAAGAAAATGAAGTTAAATTGGTTTATGTGAACACTAAAGAGCATATTGCAGATATTTTCACTAAACCTTTGCCCAAGGAATCATTTGAGTACCTGAGAGACAGATTGGGAGTTTCTGCCCCTTTGATAGAGACTTGATTGATGTGGTTTGGCATCAGTCTGGTATGCATTATCAGAGATACTATTCATTCTGACATTGATGTGGGGATGCTACTGCTCAGGGGAAGTAGTCAACTTTGTGATAGTTTTGTCAGATTTTTGGCATTGATTTCAAAGGGGGAGTGATATTGATGTGAAAAAGAAAGTGAAAAAGAATAAGAAAAGGGGGAGATTCAGAGCTTTACAGAGATATTATTTACAGGGGGAGTTTGGTCTTTATTATAGAGTTGTATGTGGGAGATTGTTGGCTATCTTCCATTGGGGGAGACTTGATTGGCATTTCTTGGTACTTAGATGTTTTTTCACATCTAGTGTTGCAATCAATGCCAAAGGGGGAGATTGTTGGCCATTTGGTGGAATTGATTATGTGTTGCATTGATGTTTTGTCATTGATGCCAACACTAGTTGTTTGGATTCTTTAGCGGCACCCTTCTAATCCTAGTAGGTTGAGTGGTTTCTGGTTGGTTTGGATCTGGCATGATCCGGTAGGCTTTGGTATATTTTGGTGATGGAATTGGCTTAATCATGATACCCATTCTCATATTCAGTAATTTGGTTTTGGTCTGGTGATCGAATGCTATCATGTTTGCTTAGAAGCTTGGTTTCTGGTTTCGGCGAGGGTTTCACCAATAGAGCTTTTGATGAATATCTTTGATGAATTGCATAAGTGGTGTTGGTGCAGCTTCTGGTGGAGTTTCAAGATGATTATGGTGATCATATTCAAGACTTGGTGGATGGAGATCAATGTTGTAGTGGGTGGACCTATACTGGGTCCCGGTTGCTCTAGGTTATGGACCGGCTTTAATGTAACGTGTGGATTGGACCTCTTGATGTGTTTTCAGGATGTCTTATGTGTTGGATATTATTTTTTTGGTCTAAGGCTAACATGGTTTGTAATTATGTAATTGGTTTATTATATGGTGGCTAGCCTAATTTTTTATGGTCTAGGGTGTGTATATATAGATGTAAGATCTCATTGTAGATCATCATGGTTATGTTAGAGGTCATGGTCAAGGAATGTAATGTGAGGATAATGTAATATCATTCAAGTAGAGTATTTGGTTGATCATTGGAGATCGAATTGGGTTTATATAAGAGGATTTAGTCCTCCACTATTGAGCTTAACCAGAACTCTACTCAAGCATAGGAGATGTTATCTTTTGCAGTTCAACACTTCTCCAGATTGTAGTCTGGATTTCTATGTAGTCAATGAGGCTCCTTTTGTGATGAGCAGTGTGCTCTAGGTTGTTGGCATTCCTGCAAGTGAAGGACCCTCAATTGTAATTCACATTCTTAGTGCAAAAGTATTATCTGATTGTGGGTAGGCTTCCCACCGTGGTTTTCCCTTTACCAGGTTTTCCACGTATAAATCTTGGTGTCATGTGGATGGTATTTATTCTATGATTATTGTTTATGCTTAATTGGTTTAACTTTTATTCTAGTATTAATATTTTGGGTTCCGGTATTAAAGTTTTAATTGCCAATGGTTCTGGTAATCTATGACAATTGATTCACCCCCCCCCCCTCTCAGTTGTCTTCTAGTTATTTGATTTATTGAAAAACTTCTTCCCTTTTTATTCTCTTTACTGTAATACTCATTTTAGCTTCTCCACTTCTATAGTATCTTGCTATGTGTTCAGGCTTGTTACAGTTGTAGCATCTATCATTTCCTTGACCCTACCTTGTGCTACACTGGTTAGCCTTATGTTCAAACATTTTGCATGTGTAACAATGACCTACAAAGTGACTATTTCTATTTTGGTTTATTATAACATGATTTTTACATTGATTAGCTTTGTGACCATAATTGTTATAAGTATATCATCTACCAAAGAAAGGTTTAACATTTTGATTCATTGTATTTCTACATTCAAATGCTTTATGACCTAATTTATTGTAATTAAAATCAAAACCATTAAAATAAATGTTTCTTTTACTTACCTGTTGCTTGATCGATGGCTTACCTTTGTTATCTTTTGTGGACTTACCAGATTCAACTTCTTTTGCCGGAGGTGGTCCATATTTGCTTTCTATCTTGCATTGTGAATTTTCACTAGTTTTAAATTCTACACCATTCTTGTTTTCTGGAGACCTTTGTATGGCTAACATCTAATCATGTTTGTTTGAACTCATTTTAATTTTGTTCTCTTGTTTCTTTGATTTTTCCAGATCTGATTTTAGAGTTGTGACTTCTTGTTCAAGATTTTTGCATTCCCCTTATTTGCATTTAACCATTTTATTTAAGTACTCCTTGGTTCTTTCATATTCTTCACTTTTGGATTTTAGATCTGGATTGGTGTTATTTTCTTGCTTGAGCTCTTCACTAACTTTCTTATGTCTTCCTCTGAATTTTCTAACCTACTCTCTTAACTTTTTGATGCATTCATTTTCCAATTGAACATTTTCTTTCAGATCTCTATTCTCATTTTAACATTTTCTAGGTCTTCAAGAGCAGTGATAAGTTCTCCATTTGCATCTAGGTATCGATCATGTGTTATAAATACATGTCTCAGTTGTCATTGATGTCAAACCCTATGATTTAAATTGGCCTGGATAGGATGTAGAACAATGGAAGATAGGTATCTATGATGTACAACAATGGAAGATAGGTGTGTATGATGCGGAACAATAGAAGATGGGTATGTATGATGCAAATGAAAAATCCTACTTTTTTTTCATGTATTGCAGATATATTTATTGTTCTGGAAATATGTATTGTTGATATGAGGATATGTTTTGTGTTGGTTGTGGTAATTGGTATCGTGCTCCAGTCGTCCATGCAGTCTGACAGGTATTTAGTTAGCTTATTTTAGAGGTGCAGTCCTTCGCATTTGTGTCTTGATACATATATGGTAATGTAATTTTTTATATGCTTATTTTCATCATTTGAGATTGTTGTATCTATGTTTTTGGTACTCTAAAACTCATGCTCCAGAAATGTATTCGGTTATGCAGTGTTGAGAAATTGTATGTGCTTCGATTTCTTGATTTTTGATATTAATATTTTGATGATTAATAGTTAATGTCTTTAACCTCGTAATGCTAATTTGGATCGTATTCTTTGTGCTCCGATAGCATTTTATTATGGAAATTTGAGGATATATTCTTTCCATGTCAGGTCAAACTTGAAGGATTATGTTGTTATTTTGCTTCAGTGATTGTAACATATAATTTGACCATTGAAATATCATTTGGGAAAATGTTATTGAGGCTGACTTGATGTATATTCCTATTTACACATACACACACACACACATCTATATATATATGATCACATTATGCTTGATGGAAGACAGATGAATTGTGATGAAGTAAGTGAAGAGTGAGGTAATAAATGATAAAGAAAGAAAGTTGATGTTGAATGAGAAAATGAGAAGGACAAATCTAGTGTGACAGTATTTTGGAGCAGATAGATAGTGAAGTAATTTGCAAAGTTTCTTAACTAGATCTACTACAAATAATTAGTGTGTTGTTTGAGCTTAACATGAACTGATCCCATGCATATGTAGATGCAATTTTTCTTAGTTCATTTCTTTATTTTTTGGCAATGAGCCTTTTCGACAGTAAGCCTCTTTTGTAATCCCATATAACTAGTTATATTATCTTGAGAGTTAACCCTCTCCATGGTTTTTGCCATTTGGGTTTTCCACGTATAAAATTTGGGGTCTTTGTTATGGTTGTGTATGTTGTGCATTTCATTTCTATTGCATACTTCATTTCATGTTATGGATATCTATGATGAAATTGAGTTTTATATTATGAGAGTGTTTTTATTTTGGGAATACTGATTCACCCCCCCCATCTCAGTGTTCTAATCTGTTCAACAATTGGTATCAAAGCTTGGTCCCGAGTTGCTAGCTTAACTGCTTGAGAGAGATCTTGATTTGAATATATGGCTCCTATGGATATGGATGAAGGATATTATTTAAATGAAGAATTAAATATATTCCTTGAAGATCTTGAGAGTGTGGAATCTAAGAATGAAGACTTCAAAGAGAATGTTAAGGTAGAAAACAAATGTGTGAATAAGTTGAGAGATCAAATCCAGGAGTTCAAAGCATGGTATTGAGAACTTAACAAGGAATTGAAGCAATTGAAATAGACTATTGTAAATCTGAAGTTGCGGATTGAAGAACGATTGAAGGATAAAATCAATCTAAAGGAGAAAGAAAATGGGAAGCTGGATCAAGAAATATTGAGGTTGAAGTCAAAAACAAAAGTTAGTGAAAGTAGTGCATTATTGGACAAACTACTAAATATGCAGAAACCTCACAAGGATAGGGAAGGATTAGGCTTTTCTGATGTATGTTTGAATGACAAAAGTAAAGGGATTGAAAAAATGGAAGTTTAGAAGAAACCTAAAGATTCAGACAAAGTTTGAAATCTCAGACTTGTTGCAAACAGATCTCTGATTCGACAACATAATGCTCAAAGGTACTCATCATTTAATGGCTATTTTTTTTTATGCAATTATTTTGGACATAAATTTGTATATTGCAGACTCAATGTAAATCAAAATATTCAATGTTTTACATGTAGAAGTTTTGGACACAATGCAGGTAATTGTAGTAATCAAGTCATGAATAGAAGTTATAGATAGTTTATGAATGGAGTAAATGGATCACTCTTGAATAAGACCTTTCAAGGTTATTGTCACATATTCTATAAATTTGGACATAGAGCTAATTAGTGTAGAACTAGAACAAATTCGGTGAATCCAAGATAGAGGAATATAAAATGTTGCAATTGCAACAAGTATGGACATTTTTCTAACAACCACAAGAATGTGATTGCTCCAGTGAAATCTAATTATCTTAAGAAGAAGAATTCTATGGTATGGAAAAAGAAAGAAATAACGAAATTTGTTGCACCTGAGTCCAGTGTTGGTACTTCTTCCTCCGAAATTTGATCTAGTAGCTTTGTCTTAGGGGGAGCTTCAAAGAAAATCTATTTGTCCCCACTTCATGGAAAAATATGCATGTATTGGCATGTTTTGTTGATATTTCCATTGTTATATGCTCCAATGGATTATGTATGGTTAAGTACAAACTTTGGTTGATGTCACTTTGATAAGACAGTTTTGGTGGCAAAACCCTAGGTACATCGAGCAAGTTAAATATCTAATTCTTCGATCATTTTTGCATCATGCATTAAATAATTTGAAGAGAAAATAATTTGGAGAGAATAGGGAGATTTAGAGAGAAGTTTGCATAAAAAGGTATTTTTCACATTTTTTCTCTATGGATTCTAAGAAGTCAGTTGCAGGTGAATCTAGCAGTAAGAATGTTTAGAGAATTGAAAATGTGGAATTGGAGGAATATAATCATGAGAAAATAAAAAAATTGGGAAGCTCTTTGTCAGGTGAAGGATTGCAGGAAATCAAAGATTTAGGGCATAAGGGTTTGGATGTTTGGATAAAATTTCCATGGTTTGCAGATGAGGACATGATTAAATTTCTTTTGAACTGTATTATTGATTATCATATGATGTTGGAGAAGCCTTATCAAATTTCAAAGGAAGCAATTCTTTTTGCTTTTGGTATGTGTGATTATGAATCCATTCTGGTGAAGAAATCAATTAAGAACAAAGAAGTTGAAACCCTAACCGGCATCATGGGTGATCAAGGAGCATTAATAATTTATACTATCATTGACCCTATTGTGAGGTACTTTGCATATGGAATTTCTTACAAAATCTATTTTAGAAACATAGAAGGATCTACTTTGATAATTGCAGTGTATATTGCTCATCAAATGGTGAGAGAAGGTAAAAATTTTGATTTATGTGAGTTGTTTCCAACACAATTAGCAAAAAATATCAACATGACAAAATATCAGGGATATTCTTTTTGGTTTGGTTCTTTGATTGTGTGCTAAATGTTTTATTTCACAATATATTTACCCTTGAAGGAGAATGTAGTATGAAAATTAAATGTCTTTGTTTGAAAATAAATCTATATATATCTATCTTGCTTGGTTGATAAAGATCAGGCAAGTAAGAGTCACTTCATAAATCTTCAAAAGAAGTTGTTATTTGGTTCGGTTCCTAGCATTATCGATGCTCCCAAGGAGAGTCCCTCCTCTGAAAGTAGAAGTTTGAAAAGAAGAATTGTTTTGTCTTCTCCAGAACTAATGAAGATGATGAAAGGTGAAGAAGAAAAAGAGATTATTTCCCTAGATGATCCGGAACCACCTACAATGTCTAAGGTAAAATTGGCTTTAGTTGAAGGTGGTAAAAGTAAAGATGACCCCTGCAATATTGATAACATTTTGAGTATGCTTAAGGAAGTTGATAGAATGAAGAAGATTCTAGATTTTTGTCTTGAGAGAACCTCTTATGATTAGGATCAAATTGAAGAAGTTCTATTTGACCACTTAGTCTAGAATAATATTTCTCTTAGTAATATTGTAGACATCTTGTCAGATGTTTTGTGTGATGTACTTAAGGATCACTTGAAGCATCCCCTTGAGGCATTTGTAGAAAAATATGAGGTTAAAGATGATATGGAAAATAAGTGTGCATATTCTCAAAAGATATTATCAGAAGACATTAAGGATATGAGTGACTATGTTGCAGAAGTGGGAAGAGTATACAAATATTATCTCCAAAGACCTACGACTGTTGAGAATTTGAAAATTAAGATTGACTCTATTGAATCTGAATTGAATTCCATGGGAAAATCATTTAGCATTTTCAGTGATGCAAATTGTTCTTAGAGAAAGAAGATTAACTCTTTGTAGTTAGATCTTATATTTTATCAAAGGCGGAAAGAAGATGTGGTGAATTTTTTCTTAAAGGTAAAAGAGATTGTTGAGGCTAGGTTAGAATATCTTTTTCGGTCTCCTTATTGAAGATGAGAAGTGTTTACGGAACCCTACTGTTCTCGATTCCTTATCTGAAGCAGTTGATGTAATAGTCAAGAATGATAGTTTGAGTAATGTCTCTATTTGGCAATGAACTCTTGGAAGACTTTCTTTCTAGAATTGAAAAAGTATAAGAGAATTTATTAGAGGCATAAGTAATGCATTCTTTCTTTTGTTGCACAATTTTTTTTACCTTGGTAAATTTTTTGTTGTTACCCTTTGTCCTTGATGTCAAAGGTAGAGAAATATTGAGTTTTGAGCCTTTGGAGTATTGAGGAAATAAGGAAGCATTATCTAAGGGGGAGCTACGATAATTTTTTTATATAAATGTTTTTCCATCAATGACAAAGGGGGGATTGTTAGAAATACATGTCTTAGTTGTCATTGATGTCAAACCCAATGATCCAGATTGGTCTAGATATGATGTAGAACAATAGAATATAGGTATGCATGATGCAGAATAGTGGAAGATAGGTATGCATGATGTACATGGCAGATCCTAGTTGAACTGTTGATGTATTGAAGATATGTTTATTTCTCTAGAAATATGTATTCTCAGTATGAGGATATGTTTGGTATTGGTTGTGGCAACTGGTATCATTCTCCAGTCGTTCATGCAGTCTGACAATATCTAGTTAGCTTATTTCAGAGGTACGGTCCTCCACATTTGTGTCTTGATATAGATATAGTAGTGCAATTTTTGATATGATTATTATCATGATTTGAGATTTTTGTATTCATGTTTTTGGTTCTTTGGATGTTGTGCTCCAAAAATGTATTCGTTTATGCAGTGTTGAGCAGCTCTATGTGCTCTGATTTCCTCTGGTTTCTTAATTTTTTATATTAATCTTTTGATGATTCATTGTTCATGTCTTTAACCTCTTAATTTTGATTTGGATTGTGTTCATTGTGCTTTCATAGCATTTTATTGTGTAAATTTGAGGATATGTTATTTTCGAGTGAGGCTGACCTTTAAGGATTATGTTGTTATTTTACTCCTATGATTGTAGCTTATGATTTGACCATTCAAATATCATTTGGGAAAAAAATTGATTAAGAAAAAATAGTTTTTGAGGGGACCCGAAACCCCTTACATCAAAGAGTTAAAGATAAAGCATTAGAGTATCATAAAAGAACCTAGGTCTAAGAAACAAAACTAGTTGCAATCCATAAGCAATACAACCTAGCAGCCATAGAAAGACCAGCAAAAGGCCAACAAGATGCTAGCAACAATAGAAAACAAAGACCACCTACTTAAAAATTTCTAAGGCCTGGGATGCATCCTTCTCAAGCAATAGCATAGCCTTGACATCTTCCATAAGGTCCAACAGGTCATGTCGAAGAGACTCTTCCACCAGTTTAGTGCTTTATCTTGTTCTCCTAGTAGTCTGAGGATTCATCTTTGAGCTTGAGGCCCCAACTTCATTTTCCAGATCCACATCATTCTTCTCATTATAAATTCTCTCCAACCTAGAAACCAAAGTGTTCATATTGGCCGTAGAAACTTTCATCATAGCAACACTATTCTCCATTATTTTCTTCATACCTTCCTCAATTTGCATCGTATTTTGGTTGATCTCATTGTTCTTCTGATCATATCTATTCTTTAAAAGTTCAACTGCCTCACCATTCTTCTTTAAAATCTCTAATATCATACTTTTTTCCCCCACAGTCCAAGTAGCATAATCTTTTGTGTCCTAGGTCGCCCTCTTTTGTATCCTCTCATTAGGTGTAATCATTATTAGATAAGGAGGAATTGATACTATTAATTTGAGAAAAAAATAAGTTCCCCTTCACCTCAAAAGGTAATGAACCTTCATTTTTCCATGAAAAAGAGGCAATAGAGATAACTCCAAAGTTAGCAAAGAAGTCTGCACACCTATTGGCTTCTCTAAAAATATGAGTATAATACAATCCTCAAAGTCATCAATAATCTTAAGGGAATTAAAAATGATATTCTTAATATTCCAAGAGGGATTGGCCAGTCTTTTGAGACATCTAATAATATTTAATGAGTCTCCTTCAATCCAAACTTTATTAATTTTTAATTGTCTAGCAACTTTGAGGATTTCCAAAACTCCCATGGTCTCTGTTATGTGATTGGACTGAATCCCCAAACGAGAAGCAATAGAAGCCACACAAATCCCATTAGAATCTATTAGACACCCCCACATCCTACCCTACCAGGGTTCCCCTTAGCAGCAAAATCAAAGTTAATTTTCATCCATCCTTCTGGAGGGTAGTACCAGACAATACCATCCCTACTATTTTTTGGGAAAATGTTATTGAGGTTGACGTGATGTATACTCCTATTGAGATATATATAAATGATCACATTATGCTTGATGGAAGCGAGATGAATTGAAATGAAGTGAAGATTGAGGTAATAAATGATAAATCAAGGAAGTTGATGCTGAATGAGAAAAGGAGGACAAATCTATTGCGATGGTATTTTGGAGTAGACAGATAGAAAAGTAATTTGCAGAGTTTCTTAATTGGATCTACTTCAAACAATTGGTGTATTGTTTAATTTTAATAGGAACTGATCCCATGCATATGTAGATGCAATTTTTCTCACTTCATTTCTTTATTTTATGGTAGTGAGCCTTTTCGACAACAAGCCATTGTAATATGGGAAGTGAGCCCTCTAGCAATTAGCCTCTTTTGTAATCCCATATAACTAGTTATATTACCTTGAGAGTTAACCCTTTCTGTGGTTTTTCCCATTTGGGTTTTCCATGTATAAAAGTCTAGTATCTCTCTTATGGTTATGTATGTTATGCATTTAATTTCTATGACATACTTCATTTCATGCTATGGATATCTTAGATGATATTGAGTTTCAGATTATGAGTGTTTATTTTGGGAATACTAATTACCCCCCCTCTCAGTATTCTGGTCTGCTCACCAGAAACTGTAGAATTGATCAAGGGCATAGAAAGAAAAATTTGATTGTTGCCACTTGTTGATGCTTCAAAAAATGTGTCTACTAAAGCTTTCATTGACAACATTGCCTCTGAAAATGTTGTCTCTGATAATAATATTTATGATAATATTGTATTGGATGAAAATCCTTATGGTAAAACTCCCTAAAGTTCTTGATGTTCCTATAGACAACCCCAAAGAGATAGAGGATAGTATGGATGGGAATAAATAAGAACATATTGTTGGTGCCCAAAACCACAAATTGGAAAACCCAAAGACTTGCCAAATCCTCAAGCAGTCCAATCAGCCTTGGCCAATGAACAGGGATAGTCAAAGACTAAATACCTCTGTACTTTAGGCTCCACTAAACCTAGAGGCGGGTGTACCTCACACTCTCAAGCACAAAAGAGATTATTTAAAGTGGATTTAAGCCTTTTAGCAAATTACAAACTGGCAAATTGTTGTCTGCAATTATGCTTTAGTATAAGCTTTAAATAAATACCCTCGAAAAGAAATGATTGTGAATGTATATTGAAAATGAGATTTCTTTCAGGACCTAAAAGACATATGCATAGATCAATTCATATAGGATTTGGAAGAATTTTTTTCTATCAAGGACCTTGAATGTATACAGATCAAAACCTTAAAAATAAATAACAAACCAGTGCCTCTATCTGGGATATATATGACACTTTGTGGACAGAATATATTATCAACTCAAGAGACAATTTCTCATCAACTATGAAGGTTCAGTATGTGTTACACAAACAATAAGAGCTCAATCTTTCACTTAATGCAACAACATGTGATTCACATCATAGCAAATCTATACACGGATTTATCAAGAGGACAAAGATAATCATCAACACAAAAGTGTGCACAATATTTGGAAAAGAAACAACGAACCTTGTATATTAACCTTCAGGAAATGATTGCATACATAAGCTGCACTTGCAGATACTTCATTACAAATTGCTTGCACAAAATGGTAATTCTTCTTCCTATAGACTTCCCTAGTACAAATGACTTTCAGTCCTTACAGCAGTATGATGTTCTATGAAAATCTCACTCCCCTCTGTAAAACTGACTCCCTTTAAATATATGAATCAAAAGGCACATAAGAAAGGACACACCCTTTCATACACAAGAGGGAGTTACAGACAGTTGCATTCCCAAAGGACACACCCTTTGGTTTGAAAAAAAATTACAAATGAATCCCTAAAATACAACACTAAGACATTAATAATGTAGATTTAATATTTTGTTTCCGCTTGAGTTCCTAATTTCCAAGCTTTGATAAAAGTTTACTGCACATAAATTAAACCAATCAGGTTCCTCAAATGGAAATTAAATCATGATTTTCCTTTGGTTAAGTTTTGCATTAAAAATTAGATCTTTTCAGATACATAAATAATAATTCTCCTTAATCAAAGTTCTTACAACTTTTATGGAAAATACTTTTACAAAAATTAACGCTTTGATTGTGCATAAAAATTAACCCTAATACACATGTTCCACTTTATTCACTTAGGGTGAAAATATCATCCAATTGACTAATCCAATATTATTCATGAATACTATTGAATATATTTCATCCATTAGGAAGTATTTCCATGATAATGATTTAATTTATTTTTCACAAATAATAAAATCATTACATCTTCTAGTATTATAATTTACCAAAATAAAAAATTCAAAAAGAATAATATCCCCTAAGAATAATAATATTGTATTAATAACATTTTGGGAATACATTACACTTGAATTAAAACTTTCCAAAACCTAAAAAAAAATTACTTAATGACCCACTTTGGAAAAATTAAAAATACTTTGCCCTAAAGAGATATATAATCTTTACACATAACTAGAGTAAAAATATTTCTTAAAATTATGATATAATAAGGCTCCAAAAGTAAATGAAATCTCCTTGAGTAAATATTCCAATGAGAGTGATTTACTTTCACTTGAATAATTTCCAAAGTAAAAAGAAATTTTCTATAATAACCTCTTTTGGTAAGGATATTTAACTTTTGGAAAACTAATAATCATTAGTCTTTGAAATAATAACATTTCTCTACAATAATACTTTTAAGAATAATAAGAGATTATTATCTTGAAATAAGGAAGTATCAAGAATCATGTTTAATCTTTTGAGTAAGAAATACTCCCTCCTAATGTTCGCCCAAGAAACAAATATAATTTTCTGCACACAAAATACCATAATGAGATATTGCAATAAACTCAATACTTTTCCTTTGATATGGTTATCTTGAAATATAATGCCATTAGAAATATTTCATAAACATTAATTTGCCCTAAAAGGAAATTAACTTTACACGACACAACCATTAGGCCAAAATATCTAATGAGACATTCCTTAAATTACAATAATCAAAGATTAAAGAAAATAAATCTATAAAAGTCACTTTATACATTATTTAAAAAATCTCAAAATGTAAATATATTATATAGAAAACGCATGAGATTATTTACTTTCAAGAAAAATTAAATTTAAAGGTAAAATGTTAATTAATAACCTCTTAAAATCAATTTTACCTTTTTAAAAATAAATCGGAAGCAAAAATTAAAATACATTACCTTTGCTTTGTCCATCGGGGTAGCTTGCTCCTGATGCCCGATGGGTTTCACCCAGTGGGCCCCACTTTGTGCAAATGCCACTTTTTCTTATAAAGTTTTCTAAAATAAAAATGACTCTCCATAGAACTTGATATATTTTGTAAAAGCATTCATATTTTACCCTCTTGAAAACAAACTTTTATTTACTTTTATAGTAACCCTGCATATACAACATCAATGCCAATTAAAATTTGTGTTAATAAAAAAAATCATTTGAAATCTTATAACACAAATAAATGAATATGTTATTATCAAAATTAATAATTTTATGCAGGAAAAATTAAAATAAGATGTGAATAAAATGACTCTCATATGACATGAACACATATGGTTCCAAAATTTTGCATTAGGTTGAATAAATCATAATCATTTCAAGGAAATGGTTGGCTTAGTGTAATGATCCTGCAAGAAAGAGAATCGTTAATATCTAAATGCCATTATTTAAAGAAAATTCAAAATGATACATAATGGACTTATTTAAATTTACTTAAAAATGATATAGTAAATAATATCATAAGGCTCTAAAATTTGACATGGTAATTCTTGAATGTACACTAAATGCAAAGAAATCAATAACTTGACATAATTACACTCAAATGAAATGAATTTTGGTTCAAAAGAGCGTACCTAAAAATTCATGTTTTGAATACATATACATACCTCGAAATCGATCTCTTAACGTGTTCATAGGTTTTCAGGAGCTGGTCATAGGTAGTGCATACAATTGCATTGAGAAATCCTCTTTTGGCATGAATCTATAACTCTAAAAAATTCAAATTTTAGGGTTCCAACACATATATCATCTGAGAAATGTGTCATAGTGGATGACACCAAAGAAAAGGAAGAGACAAGTACCAGCTCTGGTACCCTTGATGATTATTTGAAAATCTTACTCGCATCACCTCTTACTTTCCAGTCCATTACTTCTTTATAGTTAATTTTTCATTTCACCAAGATCGATCCATTCCAAAAGTTTTAGATTGGAGAAGTTATTCAGGATTCTTCCAAGAAAGATCTCTTTAAAGATCTGAAGTGAAAGACAAAGTGATTAAAGAGGCAATAATAGCACTACAAAGTGCCATCCTAAACAGTTCAGTTGATCCATTTGCCTCCAGCCTAGATAAATGCAAATATTTGTTAAGTTCTTTGCAAAACTATTCATCCTTTTTGGAAGCCAAATTTGTTCAAGAAAAGGAAGCTAAGAAAGAAAAGCTCTTACATGACTTAAAAGCCAAATGTGCAAATGCACATAGTCATCTATCTCAATTCATAGCTCATGGTCAAGCATGGCTCATTCGTGGAAATGCACTATATCTATTCAATCTATAATGGCTAAAGGCCACAAAAATTATTTGAGAAGAGACTGACTCAATTGAGTCAAAACTTAAACAAGCTTATCATAACTTTTAGTTGTCTCAAGATCTCACCAGCTTCGATAGATTAGCCATTGAGGAACT
Organism: Cryptomeria japonica; assembly: GCF_030272615.1. NCBI lineage: Eukaryota > Viridiplantae > Streptophyta > Pinopsida > Cupressales > Cupressaceae > Cryptomeria > Cryptomeria japonica. The sequence continues at coordinate 393,389,676 of NC_081412.1, read as the reverse complement.
GCATAAGAAATACTTTGAACTTCAGTAGTAGAGGGATAACATTATCCTCCCTCTAGGTCAACTAAGTGATATGTGTAGTGATTGTATTTCACTAATGAATCATGTCTAAGGCACAACAATTTACTTTCTCTGAGCCCAACTCAATTGAAGAAGCAGAGCACACTCTCATTTCACTTTACGTGCAGACAAAAATTATGTCTGATTCCATTCAGTATTGGGATACTAATGCTTGTTGCTTTATTTTTTCCATGTACCCTATGTCATTTATGTCAAGGGGGGAGTGAATAGGGAGTGAATAACTGTGTATGTATGTAGACAATTTTTATAAAAGGATAGCTTTGTATGCATGGAAAATTTTTGTATGTGTTAGCTATCATATTGCCATCAATGACAAAGGGAGAGATTGTTGGAATATTTTCATTGATGTCAAAGATGCTTTTGTGCTCCAGCAAAATGAGTGGCATATTTTGGTTTGATCCCCACAAGCTTCGATATACACTTGGGTTTGGAATATTCCTTTTTGGGTCTACATTGCTCCACAATATCGGATATATCGGTAATATTTAGGTAACTTGTTTTGTATTTGATCTAACTTCCACATCCAAGATTTTAGGTGTTAGTGTTTTGTTGTTACATTGGTATGGGTTCGGTAATAGGATACCCTTCTTACTGACACTACTCAACGTGAAGGTTTTGATCCGGTCTTCTTTGGAATCATCAACTCTATCTTAGCTTCAGTGTTTTCATCTACTCTATGGATCATGGAGGAGTTATTTTTTGTTTTGGCTGACTTCTCTGGTATGGTTAGAACATTTGAACAGTAGCATGTAAAGGGTTTTGGTCTTTACTCTAGTTGAGACGACTTGAAGGAGAAACAATTTGGTATAAATGCAGTAGTTTTGCAAAGGTTATGATTATGATCTTTGGATCATACTATGCAATGTACAATGAATGTGAAAGTGAGTATGTCCCTCAATGGAACTATATCTCATGCATATGTTAGATACAATCTTAATAGTTCAAATTTGATAATATTGGCTATAATCCACCTTCCAATAGTGAGCCACCATGTATTACTATAATCGGTTAAATAATATTGAGAGCTAATCCTCTCTGTGGTTTTTACGGTCTTGGGTTTTTAACGTATAAATCCTAGTGTTATGTGGTGTATTGTAGTTTTCCTTATTGTTAATTTTAGTTCTACAATGTAGCTATGTTATGTGGATGGTTGATTAAAAGTTTTAATAAATTCAAGGGAATATTGATTCACCCCTCCCCTCTTAGTATTCTATATGTTCAACAAATAAATCTTGTACAAGACCTCATTAATTTCAATATCAAAATTTTTGTGGGTGTTAATGACAAATGAAACAAATTGGTTGCACCTCCTAAGCAAAATTTGAAAATCTATGCCAAACCTTTGCCTTATCATTCTACTAACTCCGTCAAGCCTACCAACATATTACCTTCCTCTTCCACCAATGTTGTTGCGCCTAGCAACCATACACCCATGAATATAGATAATACTTGTGTTGAGGTCAACAATGTTGTTAATCTTATTGATCAACCCAAACCTAATCTTGAACCTTTCATTACCTTTGATCCTAAGGAGACTATTAAGGCACCTGGTAGACCCTTCTACATTTCAACAAAAATTAATGGTAAATTTTCTCAAGGTATCCTTGTTGATCCCATGTATATGGTGATTTTTTTAGAGAAAGTTCCTTAGGATAATAGGCATTCATGCATCTATTCCTTTTGATCAATTTTTTTATGAGAGGATGATGGCATCTTCTAGGTTTTTTAGTTGATGATGAGTTCATCAAGACTCTAGAATTTAAGGGATTTTGGATCCAAATGAAAGCCAAAGAATAAAAGGAGAGAGAAGAGACAAGTAAACAAAGGTATGAAGAGCCAAAGTAGGATGAAATGGATTCCCCTACTGAAATGAACCCTGACAACATTGACATAACACTTGAAGAAGGAAGATGGTACAAGAAAGTGGGATGTTATTGGTGCCGAATTGGAGGATGTCTTTTTATTCGACCAAATTAGACAACAAAGGGATCCACCTTTTATAGTAGAGTTTGATAGTGAGTGAGGTGTTATTGAGATAGGATATCATCCATATCTCAAAGCATTGTCCCAATGGGTGAAGGTCTTGAGAACATAGAATCCAACACTACTGCTTGGTTTACAACAAACAATGGACAACATTGCGATAAGAAAATTAAAGGGCGCTATTGTTGTGGAAGTTGTCACCGTTACGACGCACTCCATTATGTTTGCTAGAGATGCCACTAAGAATCAACAAATTGAGTTGAAAGAGATGAAGAAGGGATAAATTAAGATAAATGAGGCTTACAATAAGTTGTATATGGAAAAATAAGGTTAAAGAATGCACTAAGCATCAAAGATCCCTCACCAGTTCCTTCAAGTGCAATGGTGCTATACCAGCCTCAAGTTACCAAAGCAAATGTTTCTTCTTCTGAGGAAGAAAATAGACTTAAAGCTAAATTGGAGAGTATAAAATAAAGTTGGAAAAGGCATATCAATTACTACTTGAAGCTAGGGAGATGGCTAAGGAAAAGGTCGTAGATGTTATGAAGAGAACACTAATGCATCTATTGAAGAAAATTGTGAGCAAAATAGAGGATGTGTATAGTTGCTACCAATCTATGTAACAGTGTAAAACCTTGTTGCCAATCCTCAAACCAATGTATGATAGACAGTGGCCACAAGCTCATACTATGAATATTTTGGTCATGGCCACTCAACATATGTTGGATTATTCATCACAGATCATGCCAACAACAAAAATAGTGATGATGTTGATTGAAGAGATAAAATTCAGAGTCCAAGGAACAAGTAATAAAATAAAAAAATAGACTTCTTCCATACATTTCAACACTAGTGCATCCTTGAGTTTATCAACAAAGTAGGAGAAATGAAGGGCTCCAAAACATGGATGGAAGATTTTGATATGTGTGTGCCTTCAATTGTTGAAAATCTTGATGATGGGAAAAAATTACAAATGGCCACATACCATGTTGTTCTTGATAAGATCACTACAATTGGCTATGGATATAAAAAATTCATAGTGGATACCAAGGCCATACTTGATAACAAGTGCAGGGAGAGTCCAACTCAAGTTTAGTAGCTACAAGATTTCAAATGGTCAACATTTTTTTCTATTTCACAATGACATGCAAAGTATTGTATTATTGAAGAGTAGACAAGAACCACGTGGAAGGAGGGAACGATTGTATCATCAATTAAATTTCAATTATATACATAAGGACCTTGTCATATCAGCATATTATAGGTACCTTACACTTAGTAAATGAAGTTGAATTCATTTGAGATGTGGAATCCATCGGTCATTAGATTTTAGTACCTTGTCATTTAAGCTACACGTGCCACGTGTCAAGTCAACAATAATATTGTTTCTATTAGAATTTTTCAATTGAAGGGTATCCACATTAGCAAATCAGTTAGATAATATCATTGCAATCAAATATTATAATTTTGAAGAAGTCACTGGTGAGGAGGGACCTCAAAGAGATCAATCTAGACCGATCAGCAAGAGTAAACACAATGGAAACACAAAGATATGATGGAGGCAGTGTAGAACAAATTGTTTTATTGCATGAAATTTGATTGCATCCAATCGGTAACAACCGGGTTACAACATATCGACTCACAGGCATGGTGGAATAGGTCGCAATCGGGACCTTGAATTTGACGATCTATCTTCTACGCATAGTCTAGCTACTTGATTCTCTGATTGATTCTAATTGATTACATTCTAATGTGTAATTATAAATATATATTGATAAATAATGATGAACATTAGATACCCCAATTTGTACTGAGAGGGGGGGTGAATCAGTACAGGTAAAAACTCTCTTACCAACTTATCTAGCTAAAAAAAAAACCAACTAGTTATCACCATTACTGAACTTAACCATAGAGATACCGATTAAACATAGTAAGACACCAGACAGCATAAACTAATAGGTCTAAAAACTTCAAGTATGATCAATTATGCAACATCAACTTCACCCATAAACATATGCATGTGGTATACTAAAAATACCATAACCTATTAACCCTGCATGCATAATCCTTCAAACAAATACATCATAAACATCACATGAAAAATGCATAACACATAACACACGGATTTTTCACGTGGAAACCCAAATGGGAAAAACCACAGTGGGGATGAATACCCACAAGCTTGTTTTGAACTCTTTTGAAGCTCGCCTTGTTAGGAGCCTAGTCCCGTTAAATACTTTACAAAAAGGTTCTGCTAGGAACCGATCCTGTTAGAGATCACCCGGTTAAGGGATGGCTATATACCCTATTAAAGGTTGAAACACTGTTAAGGTTACCTTGCTAGAGGATTTAAAGAACTCAATGATCTTGAGTCACCTAGTTACAGGTTTTACAATAAGCTTGTTAAAGCTACCCGGTAAAGGGATTTTCCATCTATTGAAATGATTAGAAGACAACAGGAAAAACTACGATCTGATAACAACACTACATGCCAAGGCAGATCCTTTTCATATCCTCTACTCTGTAATCACACTTTGTAGTTTCCCTCTTACAGGTCTGGCAAGTATCAAGTATCTCTTCACTCAGATACATACACACAACATTTGCCAACAACTTTTCAATAACAAACATCATCGACCTTATAGACAACAAATAGGTCGGTAACATAAACCCTAAACCCTAAGCATCTTAGGTTTACAACACAGGCGATCCAATCCTGACCGTCCAAACATATTTCATAGAGAATTACAATTTCAAATAGATCACAAGCCAATCTATATCATTCATTCATCACCACACATGGGAATTAGTAACCCATCACACTCTCTTTTCATACCACTAAGAAGAATGATCATTCTCGAGGTAGACTTCAAATGAACTCGATCTTCTCTTGTGCCTCAATCCTTCACGCACACAAAGCTGACATAGCACCTTGATTACATCTCTTAGATAACTCATCACAGAGTATCATCGATTCATCACACAAGCTGGATCACCAAACTGATAACCATAGAGCTGAGACTACCAACCGGTAATCACACTTAGTGAAACCTTGACACCGGTTCACTGAATCTCATCATGCCTCTTCATATCGGTTCTCCAGCTTCTTCCAATATGCACATCGGTTTACTTACACTTATTTGACACCAATGGCAACATACATTATCATCATATCAGCATGTTGGTTCATCATATGCCAATGATATCCAACAATCTCCTCCTTTGGCATTGATGGCAATACTCAGTGTAGCATTGCAACTGAAAACTGCATAGACCAGTGTATCTGCATTATCAGATATCTTCTCCTCCACACATCTATCATATATCTTCTCCCCCTTTGACAACAATGCCAAAGTGGAGGCATAAGCTTCCAAAATGTACTATGTTGCTCCCCCTAAGGAGTAGCTTCCATCAGCACATCAATCCTGAAAGATTTGACGCTATAGTACTTGACTGATGTGGAGCACACAACCTTAGTTGACTTCATGAAGGGGCAGAACCCCTAATTCACCTCTCAAATAGGTAAATGTAGTCTTCAGTAAGGGCTTAGTGAATATATCTACTAGTTGCTCCTTACTAGAAACATGTTGTAATACAACCTCTTTATTTTGAACTTTCTCTCTCAAGAAATTATATTTTAAGTTCAATGTGCTTAGTTCTAGCATGCAATACCAGATTCTTGGAAATGTTTATTGCACTTGTGTCATCACAAAATATATTCACCAGTTCAGATACAGGTACCTTGAAACCTTCCAATACATGCTTCATCCAAATTGCTTGCGTGTAGTTCATTAATGCTACCACATATTCTGCTTCAGTTGTAGATTCAGAAGTACAACTCTGCTTCTTGCTTGTCCACAATACTAATCTTCCACTAAGAAAGAATGCTCCACCGGTTGTGCTCTTCTGGTCATCCACATTACCTGCCCAATCGGCATCAGTATATACTTTGAGATTATAGTCACCATTCTATGAATACTACAATCCATAATCAACTGTTCCTTTCCGATATCCAAGAATCCTCTTCATAGCTACCAAATGGGATTCTCTCAGACATTTCTGAAAATGAGCTACTATGCCCACTGCATGAGCAATATCTGGTCTATTGTGCACCATATAGTACAGTTTACTGATTATTGACCGATTCTCTTTTTCATTCACTAGTGTTGAATCATCTTCCTTGGTCAGTTTACACCCAATCACCATTGGTATACCAACCGATTTGCTTTCCTCCATGCCAAAATTATTCAATACCTCTTTGACACACTTGGACTAGGTAATAAAGATACCCTCTTTCATTTGCTGAATTTGTAAACCAATGAATACTTTTATCTCTACTATTAAAGACATCTTAAATTCTTTCTTCATTTCATCTGCAAACACATGACTCAATTTATCATCTCCTCCAAAAATTGTCATCCACAAACACTTCACAGATCAGAATTTGATCGCCTTCTGATTTCAAGTAGATGTTGCTATCTTCACTTGTTCTCTGAAATCCAATCTTCACAAGATGATAGTGTAGTCTTTCATACCATGCCCTAGGTGTGTGTTTTAGTCCATACAGGGCTTTTTGTAATCTACACACCATGTCACTATCTTCTAATAAGGCAAACCCTTCTGGTTGCTCTATACACACTTCTTCTTCTAGGATTCCATTCAGAAAAGCAGACTTCACATCCATCTGATAGACCTTAAATCCCTTAAATGTTGCAAATGCAAGTAGCATTCAAACACCTTCTAGTCTAGCCACAAGAGAAAAGGTTTCTCCATAATCTTCTCCCTCCTCCTGAGCGTATCCCTTACATACAAGCCTAGCCTTGTTCCTGACAACTATGTCTTCTTCATTCAACTTGTTCCTGAAGACCCATTTAGTACCTATGACATTTTTATGTTCCTGTCTGGGCACCAAAGACCATGTTGCATTCTTTTCTTTCTGATCTAGCTCCTCTTCCATTTCTTTAATCTAGTCTTCATCTATAAGAGCTTCTCTGGAAGTCTTGGGTTCAAATTCTGAAATCATGCAAGAGTTCTCCTTCACTTTTCTTCTTGTGATTATCCCTGCATCTTTATCTCCTATGATTTGCTTTGGATCATGGTGCAGCTTCACATATCTAGGAATGATTCTAGCCTGGTCTACTAGATTTTCTTCTTCTTCACTAACCTCTTCTTCTTCTCTTACTGCGGCTTCTACCGGTACAGGAACACTAAGATCTTTACAAGTTTCTTTCTTAATTGGTTCCCAGAAGGCTATACCCCATTCATCTTCTACTTCTTCACTGCATGTTACCTCAGGTTCCTTAGGGGATTCATCAACCCTGACATTGATACTTTCAATAATTTTCTGAGTTCTATTGTTGTAACACTTGAGAGCTTTTCTCTTAGTGGAATATCCCAGAAATATTCCTTCATCACATTTTGCATCAAATTTGCTCAAATGCTCACCTCTCTTGATATATCACTTACTACCAAACACTTTAAAATAACTCACAGTGGGAGTTTTCTCGGTCCAATACTCATAAGGGTTTTATCTTTGCCTTTCTTGATGAGTACTTGGTTCATAGTATAGACTGCAGTGCTCACTGCTTCCCTCCAAAAAGTGTGAGCTACCTTTCCTTGGCTCAGCATTGTTCTAGCCGCTTCAACTACAGTCCTCTTATTTCTTTCTACTATGCCATTTTGTTGTGGTGTCCTTGGGGAAGACAACTGTCTCTTGATACCATTATCTTCACAGTACTTATTGAATTCATCAGAGGTGAATTCTCCTCCTTGATCAGTTCTCAGGCACTTTATCTTTTTACCACTTTCTTTCTCTACTAATGCTCTGAAAGCTTGGAACTTTCCAAATGCTTCAGACTTGTCTTTCAAGAATGTGACCCACATCATTCTTGAGCAGTCATCAATAAGAATCATAAAATACCTATCTCCCTGAATTCTTCTAGTTTTCATAGGACCACACAAATCAGTATGCACAAGATCAAGTAAATTTTCTATTGAGAAAGACTTACCTTTAAAAGTTGCGGAAGACATCTTCCCAAGCTGACATTCTTTGCACAAGGAATTCTCAGGTTTGCCTAGCAACGGTAATCCTCTTACCGCCTTGATCTTTCCAGCTTTAACAATGCTGTCAAAGTTCATGTGACAGAGTCTCCTATGCCATATCCAACTGTCATCAAACTTAGCCATTAGACACCGACTTGTCTTGGCATTCAACTGAAATAAGTTACCTCTGGTCTGCTTACCAGTCACAATAACTTCACCACTCTTCCCAATTATACTGAAAATTTCACCTTTGAATTCCAAAATTAATCCTTTGTCATTTAGTTGAGCAACACTCAACAAGTTATGCTTAAGACCTTCTACCTAGTAGACATCATCTGTACTGCTCTTTCCATTCAATGAGATGGATCCTTTAACTTTTACCAAGCACGGTGCATCATTGCCAAATCTGACAACACCTCCATCATATTCCTCCAGAGACAGAAACTTTCTCTGGTCGCCAGTCATATGGTGAGAACAACCACTATCAATTATCCACTCATTGGAGTTGTCAATGCGAGAGACAAGAGATTTCTTGTCAGACACTTCTTCCTTTACTACTACAAACACTATGTCTTCATTTTCTTCATCTTTTGATTCTTCATTAGTGACACCTTCATCCATAGCAACTAGACAATTTCTTTTGTTTCCTCCTTTATACTTTATGAACCTCTCTGGTTTATCCTTATTGTCATTGTTAGGGAAATTTATAGCTATATGTCCTATCTTATTGCAGGAAAAATATTTCAAAGGAAGTTTACCTCTATATTTTCTGGTTCCCTTTGGAAGTCTTTTAGCAAGAAGAAATTTGAACTCCATTAGAATCTCTTCATCATCCATATCTCTGCATTGACTGGATTCATAACTGGTACTAGTTTCTTTTCCTTTTCTGGATGGTATAGTAGATGCTTTAAAGGCTGACTCAGTCTTCTGAACACTACCATCATAGCTATTCAACTCATATGCAGTTAATTTTGCAATAATATAATCTAAGGATGCCTTGGTCTTATCAATGGACCTCAATTCCTGGATAGCAACAACTCTCATTACATAGATTGGTAATAATGATCTAAGAACTTTACTAACAATAGTGGTATCATCAATAGTTCCACCAATGCTTTTGATATCACCAACCACAGTCTTAATCCTAATGCCATACTACTGAATGGTTTCACCTTCAACCATCCTCATATCCTCAAATTTACCTCTAAGGCTTTCTTCCTTGGCTTGCTTTACATGCTCATCACCACCAAAGATGTTTTCTAGTGCATCCCATACATCCTTAGGTGTGTCCTTGTCTTGAGCATCAATAAACTCAATGTCTGACAAGCTGTTGATAAGGGCTTCCATGACTTGCCCATTTTCCTGGATTTCTCTCTTATGATCATTAGTCAAAGTGCCAGTGGGAGTTGCAAATGCATTCTCAACATATCTCTAGTGTTGAGCACTCATACTCTTGATGTAAATCTTCATTCTATCCTTCCATATCTTAAAGTTAGCTCTATTGAACTTAGGACCTTCCCTCTTCATCATTACAGTAGGATCTTTTACCTCAAGCGGTTAAGCTTATATCACCGAGAACCTGGAGGCGCTCTGATACCAATTGATAAATAATGATGAACAACAGATACCCCAACCGGTACTAAGAGGGGGGGTGAATCAGTACAAGTAAAAACTCTCTTACCAACTTATCTAGCTAAAGCAAAACCAACTGGTTATCATCATTACTGAACTTAACCATGGTGATAATGGTTAAACACAGTAAGACACCAGACACCATAAACTGATATGTCTAAATACTTCAAATATGATCAATTATGTAACATCAACTTCACCCATAAACATATGCATGTGGTATACTAAAAATACCATAACCTATTAACCCTGCATGCATAATCCTTCAACCAAATACTTCATAAACATCACATGAAAAATGCATAACACATAACACACAGATTTTTCATGTGGAAACCCAAATGGGAAAAACCACGGTGGGGATGAATACCCACAAGCTTGTTTTGAACTCTTTTGAAGCTCGCCCTGTTAGGAGCCTAGTCCGGTTAAATACTTTACAAAAAGGTTCTGCTAGGAACCGATCCTGTTAGAGATCACCCAGTTAAGAGATGGCTATATACCTTGTTAAAGGTCAAAACCCTGTTAAAGGTTACCTCACTAGAGGATTTAAAGAACTCAATGATCTTGAGTCACCTGGTTACAGGTTTTACAATAAGCCTGTTAAAGATACCCGGTAAAGGGATTTTCAATCTGTTGAAATTATTAGAAGACAACAGGAAAAACTACAATCTGATAATAGCACTACATGCCAAGGTAGATCCTTTTCATATCCTCTACTCTGCAATCACACTCTGTAGTTTCCCTCTTACTGGTCTAGCAAGTATCAAGTATCTCTTTACTCGGATACATACACACAATGTTTGCCAACAAATTTTCCATAACAAACATCATCGACCTTATAGACAATAGATAGGTCAGTAACATAAACCCTAAACCCTAAGCATCTTAGGTTTACAACACAAGTGGTCCAATCCTGACCATCCAAACATATTGCATAGAGCATTACAATTTCAAACAGATTACAAGACAATCTACATCGTTCATTCATCACCGCACATGAGAATCAGTAACCCATCACACTCTCTTTTCATACCACTAAGAAGAATGATCATTCCTGAGGTAAACTTCAAATGCAGTTGATCTTCTTGTGCCTCAATCCTTCACATGCACAAATCTGGCATGGCACCTTGATCACATCTCTTAGCTCACAGAGTATCATCGATTCATCGTACAAGCTGGATCACCAAACTGATAACCATAGAGCTGAGACTACCAATCGGTAATCACACTTAGTGAAACCCCGACACCGGTTCACTGAATCTCCTCATGCCTCTTCATACTGGTTCACCAACTTCTTCCAATCTGCACATCGGTTCACTTGCACTTATTTGACATCAATGACAACATACATTATCATCATATCACCATGTCAGTTCATCTTATGCCAATGATATCCAACATATATGCACTTATTTGACATCAATGACAACATACATTATCATCATATCAGCATGTTGGTTCATCTTATGCCAATGATATCCAACATATATATATCGATCCAAAAGATCCAGTCAGCCAAAAAAGGGATCAAAACCCAAAGAATAAGACCTAACGTGCAAAATAAACAAGGTCGGCCTCCACCAAGAGATTCCTCTAGAAAATCCAAAGGATGAAACATCGATCACAGGAAAAGATCAGCCACATGCCAAGGAACATTGAAATCAACTTCCAGGGCTCTGTAAGCTTCAAATTGGTTTTGGTAGATCACCATAATAAGTCCAGGCAACCAGTAACAAAGGATTGTCAACCGATAACAAGAAAATGTCATGGAAATCGATAGT